>NC_086101.1:105926275-106226275 GCF_963921235.1 Mobula hypostoma | reverse complement strand
GGCACAAAACATGCATAGCACATTCAAAATTACGAGCAAAAAAACAGTCGTGCAAAAAAAAACGTATATATAGCCCAAGTCCCTGAGCGACATGTCCCGCAAATCCATGGTGCAGTTCCTGGCAGTGCGCAGACGTACACAATCCAGCTTGTCATCCCACCAATCGAACAACAGAGTGCAGCACCGACGGGCAAGGCTAGACCCAACCTAGCATGGACGCCATGCTACATCACCTTCGGCATCTCCTCTCCTGGACTGTAGGAGCAGGCAAGCCTGCGGCTTGAGGCCTATTCCTCGCTACAACTGAGGCCACACAGCTCCCCACGTCTGTTGTCCCACCAAACAATGGAAGCAGGTCTGTGGCATCTTACATTATCAATGTCCAAGAGAACCGTCTAAGACAATCACCCGTGGTTACACTGCACGCCATCTTTGCTCGTGAACTCTGATGCCTTCCTGTAGCAGGCAGCAACATGGTCTGCATCCAGTCCAGCACCTCTGCCAATGAGCAGCTCACTGACCTGCAGCACTCAAAGTCTTGGAGTCCATCAATGTCTTGCTATCATAAAAGAGACATTTAACAAAGGAAAAAACATGTTTGGTTGGCCCCTGAGAGGCCACTGTGTCCAAACACGCCACCATCTTACCAGAGGTCCCCACAAGTTCACAACCCTGATTTAACCCTACCCTAGTCACGAGACAATTTACAATGACCAATTAGCCTACCTGGTACCTCTCTGGACTGTAGGAGGTAATTGGAGCATATAGAGAAAACCCATGCATTCCACACGGAGGACGTACAGAGACGCCTTACAAAGGACGCGGGATTAAACCCCGAAATCCGATGCCCCTTCTGAATTAGTGTCACACTAGTTACTACGCTACCATGGTGGCAAGTTAATGGATAGGAAAGGTTTGGGGAAATATGGGCCAAACTTGGGTTCATCGGATCAACTCAGGAAGGCACCAATGAGCCAGGTCAAAGGGCCTATTTACATCCTCTATAAATCTGCGACTCTTTACAATGAGCAATGAAAGAGTTGACAAGAGAACATCTGCAGATGCAGGAAATCTGAGCAACACACACAAGATGCTGAAGGAACTGAGCAGGCCAGGCAGCAACAATGGAAAAAAGAACAGTCGACGTTTCGGGCCGAAACACTGCCGAAGGGTTTCACCCCAAAACATTGACTGTACTTTTTTTCTATAGATGCTGCCTGGCCTGCTCAGTTCCTCCAGCATTTTGTGTGTGTTGCAAAGAAAGAGCTGATTTTATACAGGGGCAGTATCTAATTTCTCATTAAACTGGTTTATACGGGCACCTTAATTTGATTGGTGATGGATGCCAGTCTTGGACACATTTTCTAATGTAATTCTGTTACAATAATACTTTCATTTGATCTGTCTCTTGTTGAATCTGTGTTGAAGAAGAAAGAAAAACAACATTCACGCAACAGTTTGTACATCTTTGTGTGGGGGGATGGGAAAGGGGCTTCTTTAGCTGTTGTTGTTTTGTTCCGTTGCTGCTGTTTGTGTTGTACTGTCAAACGCTGTGGACAAGCTATGTTGGTACTGGAATGTGTGGCGACACTTGTGGGCTACCCCCAGAACATCCTTGGTTTGTGTTGGTTGTTAATGCAAATGGCACATTTCACTGTATGTTTTGAAGTGCTGTACTGTGCAAAATTCATCTATATAGCTAGGGTGGCTGAGACCGGTGCACAGTGCTGTGTTTGTCAATGTGGAGTCTGTAAATCTGACAGCAGCAAAGGATGTTGGGAATGGCGAGGGTGGAGCTGCAGGGGAGGGGTGTGGGGCAGCTGGCAGAGAGGAATGCCAGAGATGGGGAATGGCGCTTGTGCGTACACACGTACACACACACACACACACACACACACACACACACCCTCCCTCAGAAACACCAAACAAGGTCATCTGATTCCAAGTAATTGGTTTATCGATCATTACAGAATATCTCTCTAATGCTTCCCACTCCCTCTCCTCTCCCTTCCTCTTTTCCCTACTTTAATTTCCTTCTCCCTCCCTTCTTTCCACTCTCAGTCCACAATAAAGACCCATATCAGAATCAGGTTTATCATCACTCACATATGACCTGAAAGTTGTCTTCCTTTTACAGCATAATACATAAAATTGCTATGGTACTGTGCCAGAGTCTGAGGCACTCTAGCTATAGTTATGTACCTAAGGCTTTTGCATAGTACTGTATGTATAATAAGTAAATCTGAATCTGATTCTTAGAGGGATTGACAGCTAAGATGCACAAGTTTCCTCTGCTGGAGGATCTCAAAGAACAGATAAAGTCTTAGGATAAGAGATTAGCTATTTAGTTGGAAAAAGAGCAATTCCTTCACTCAGAGTTCTGGATCTCTGAGCACAGTAATCCAAGAGAATGATGAATTTATTACTACATACTAATAGAATCAGAGCACATGTGATCAGACAGAAAAGGGAGTAGTGTATTGATTGTTACATGCAAATTGTTACTATATGTTAAATATGGTGCTACATACTACAAGCTAATTGATTACTGAGTTGCCACAATTGATTACTACGTGCAAATGGACTAGAACATAGAACACAGCAATTTATGGCACATTACAGGCCCTTCAGTCCACAATGTTGTGCCGACCATGTAACCTACTCTAGAAACTGCCTAGAATTTCCCTAGCGCATAGCCCTCTATTTTTCTAAGCTCCATGTACCTATCTAAGAGGCTCTTAAAAGACCCTATTGTATCCGCTTCCACCACCACTGCTGGCAGTGCATTCCACACAGCCACCACTCTCTGTGAAAAACTTACCCTAACATATCTTTGGTACCTATTTCCAAGCACCTTAAAACTATGCCCCCTCGTGTTAGCTATTTCAGCCCTGGGAAAATGTCTCTGACTATCCACACAATCAATGCCCTTCATCATCTTATGCACCTCTGTCAAGTCACGTCTCATCCTCCATTGCTCCAACCTCCATGAAGAATATGAACCATCTGCAACCACCTTTTGCTCTCTCTGGGCAAGCCAATTCTGGATCCACGAAGCAAGGTCTCCTTGGATCCCATGCTTCCTTACTCTCTGAAGGAGCCTTGCATGGAGAACCTTATCAAATGTCTTACTACACAACATCCACCTTCATCAATGTGTTTTGTTACATCCTCAAAGAATTCAATCAAGCTCGTAAGGCATGACCTGCCCTTGACAAAGCCATGCTGACTATCCCTCACCAGATTATGTCTCTCCAAATGCTCATAAATCTTGCCTCTTAGGATCTTCTCCAGCAACTTTCCCACCACTGGTCTATAACTTCCTGGGTTATCTCTACTCCCTTCCTTGAACAAGGGAACAACATCCACAACCCTGCCATCCTCCGGTACTTCTCCCATTCCTATTGATGATGCAAAGATTATCGCCACAGGTTCAGCAATCTCCTCCCTCACTTCCCACAGAAGCCTGGGGTATATCCCGTCCGGATCCGGTGACTTTTCTGTAAGTCATCCCCACAATGGCCAATGTCTTTTTCACTGGTGAATACTGAAGTAAAGTATTTATTAAGTACCTCCGCTACCTCCTCCGACTCCATGCACATGTTTCCACCATTGCACCTGATTGGTCTTATTCTCATATGGCTCATCCTCTTGCTCTTACATACTTGTAGAATGCCTTGGGATTTTCATTAATCCAGCTCACCAAGGCCTTAGCATGGCCCTTTCTGACTTTTCTAATTCCACTCTTAAGCTCCTTCCTAACAACCTTGTAATTTTCTAGACCTCTAACAGTACCTATTTTCTTGAACCTTTTGTAAACCTTTCTTTTCTTCTTAACTAGATGTTCTACATCCTTTGTACATATGGTTCTTTAACCCTACCATCCTTTCCCTGCCTCATTGGAACATACCTATGCAGAATTCCATGCAAATGTTCCCTGAACGTATGCCACATTTCTACTGTTCATTTCCCTGAGAACATATGCTCCCTATTCATGCTCCCAAGTTCCTGCCTGATGGCATCATATTTCCCCCTACCCCAATTAAATGTTTTCCCAAATTATCTGCTCCTATCCCTCTCCAGCACTATGGTAAATGAGATAGAGTTGTGGTCACTACCTCCCACCTAGAGACCAGGTTAATTACCCAATACCAGATCAAGTACAGCTCTCCTCTAGTTGGCTTATCTACATATTGCATCAGGAAACCTTCCTGAACACACCTAACAAACTCCACCCCATCTAAACCCCTTGCGCTAAGGAGATGTCAATCAATATCAGGGAATGTATGATCAGACAGGAAGAATAGAGTATCAGCCATGAACTGTTTGTGCAAGCAGCAACTGAAGGGCTGAATGGCCCACGTTTCCATAGATATTTCCATAGATATCTTTCGTTTCCCACACAGAAGTGAAATATCAGTGAAGTGCACCCAAGGTTAAAATTAGGAGTATGTGGTTGTGAGAGGTTGCAAGGCAGGTGTTGAGACGTGATAAGTGAATCATTATTTCATCTCAGTGACAGTACTCACGTAGTAATGAACAGGGGTTTCAGGCAGCAACTTTGCTGGAGACTAACGAAAATAGAAACTGCTACTCAGCAGGTCAGGAAGTGTCTGTCGAGATAAAAACAGTTGATGTTTCCGGTTTTCTGGAGCCTTTATTGGAATCTTTCAACAATCTAGCCACAGTAAATTATAGATTCTTAGAGCTATATAACACAGAAGCATCCCAGCTGGCCTGTACCAATCAAAGTACTTGTCTAAGCTGACCCCACTTGTAGCATACACAAAATGATGGAGGAACTCAGCAAATCAGGAAGCATCTGTGGAAAGGAATAAAGAGTTAATGTTTTGGGCTGAGACCTTCATCAGGACTCCGTTTACCTGCATTTGGCCCACATCCCTTTAAACCAGAGGTTTCCAACCATTTTTATGCCATGGACCAATATTATTAAACAAGGACCCCAAGTTTGGAACCCGTAAGACCATAAGATACAGGGTGCAGAATTTGGACATATAGCCCATCGAGTCTGCTCTGCCATTACATCACAGTTGATCTATTTTCCTTCTTAGCCCCAACTTCCTGCCTTCTCCCACTATCTCTTCATGCACTGACCAATCAAGTATCTGTCAACCTCTGCTTAAATATATATAAAGACTTGGCCTCCACAGCCACCTGTGGCAACAAATTCCACAGATTCACCACTGTGGCTAAAGAAATTCCTCCTCATCTCTGTTCTAAGAGGACACACCTCTATTCTAAGGCTGTGTCCTCTGGTCCTTGACTCTCCCACCATAGGAAGCATCCTCTCCATATCCACTCTATCAAGGCCTTTCACCATTCGATAGGTTCAGTGAGCTCACCTCTCATTCTTCTGACTTCCAGTGAATACAGGCCTAGAGCCATCAAACATTCTTCATATGACAAGCCGTTCAATCCTGGAATCATTTTTGTGAAACCTTCTCCAATGTCAGCACATCCTTTCTTAGATAGGAGGCCCAAAACTGCTCACAATACTTAAGGTGAGGCCTCACCAGTGCTTTATAAAGCCTCAACATTGTATCCTTGCTTTTATATTCTTGTCCTCTTGAAATGAATGGTGACATCACATTTGCCTTCCTGACCACAGACTCAACCTGCAAATTAATCTTTAGGGAATCCGGCACAAGGACTCCCAAGTCCCTTTGCGTCTCAGATTTTTTTTGATTTTCTCTCCATTTAGAAAACCCTTGCTCTAAACCTTCCCAACAGCTTGCCAAGGGTGGTAGAGACAGGTACATTAGGGACATAGAAACATAGAAAATAGGTGCAGGAGTAGGCCATTCGGCCCTTCGAGCTTGCACCCCCATTCAGTATGATCATGGCTGATCATCCAACTCAGAACCCTGTACCAGCCTTCCCTCCATACCCCCTGATCCCTTTAGCCACAAGGGCCATATCTAACTCCCTCTTAAATAATAGCCAGTGAACTGGCCTCAACTGTTTCCTGTGGCAGAGAATTCCACAGATTCACCACTCTCTGTGTGAAGAAGTTTTTCCTAATCTCGGTCCTAAAAGGCTTCCCCTTTATCCTCAAACTGTGACCCCTCGTTCTGGACTTCCCCAACATCAGGAACAATCTTCCTGCATCTAGCCTGTCCAATCCCTTTAGGATCTTATACGTTTCAATCAGATCCCCCCTCAACCTTCTAAATTCCAATGAGTATAAGCCTAGTTCATCCAGTCTTTCATCATATGAAAGTCCTGCCATCCCAGGAATCAATCTGGTGAACCTTCTTTGTAGTCCCTCTATGGCAAGGATGTCTTTCCTCAGATTAGGGGACCAAAACTGCACACAATACTCCAGGTGTGGTCTCACCAAGGCCTTGTACAACTGCAGTAGTACCTCCCTGCTCCTGTACTCGAATCCTCTTGCTATAATTGCCAGCATACCATTCGCCTTTTTCACCGCCTGCTGTACCTGCATGCCCACTTTCAATGACTGGTGTGTAATGACACCCAGGTCTCGTTGCACCTCCCCTTTTCCTAATCGGCCACCATTCAGATAATAATCTGTTTTCCTGTTTTTCCCACCAAAGTGGATAACTTCACATTTATCCACATTAAGTTGCATCTGCCATGAATTTGCCCACTCACCTAACCTATCCAAGTCACCCTGCATCCTCTTAGCATCCTCCTCACAGCAACACTGCCGCCCAGCTTCGTGCCATCCGCAAACTTGGAGATGCTGCATTTAATTCCCTCATCCAAGTCATTAATATATACTGTAAACAACTGGGGTCCCAGCACTGAGCCTTGCGGTACCCCACTAGTTACTGCCTGCCATTCTGAAAAGGTCCCGTTTATTCCCACACTTTGCTTCCTGTCTGCCAACCAATTCTCTATCCACATCAATACTTTACCCCCAATACCGTGTGCTTTAAGTTTGCACACTAATCTCCTGTGTGGGACCTTGTCAAAAGCCTTTTGAAAATTCAAATATACCACATCCACTGGTTCTCCCCTATCCAATCTACTAGTTACATCCTCAAAAAATTCTATGAGATTCGTCATGATTTTCCTTTCACAGATCCATGCTGACTTTGTCCGATGATTTCACCGCTTTCCAAATGTGCTGTTATCACATCTTTGATAACTGACTCCAGCATTTTCCCCACGACCGATGTCAGGCTAACCAGTCTATAATTCCCCGGTTTCTCTCTCCCTCCTTTTTTAAAAAGTGGGGTTACATTAGCCACCCTCCAATCCTCAGGAACTAGTCCAGAATCTAAAGGGACATTTAAAAGACTCTTAGACTGGCAAATGGATGGCTATGTAGGAGGGAAGGGTTAGATTGATCTTGGAGTAGGTTAAAAGGATGGTACAACTTTGTGGGCCTGTACTGTGCTATAATGTTCTATGTTTGAATGCCTTTCAGATGAAGATAAAGACTACTCTCTCACACGTTTTCCTTCCAGACTATCAAACGCACCATTGATAAAAAGACTGTGGAAGTCTACATCCTGTTCAATGAGGAGCTCTCTCGGGTGAATAAAGATCTGAACAGAAAGGCCATCTACTTGCCTCCGCAGATGCCACGTTTCGCTGGCCAGGCGCACTGGGCACGGACTCTCCGCCGGCGCATTGAGAGGTCCATGGAGGTGAGCTGGATGTTGACATTCAGACAAAACTGCAGATGCAAAGAAAGCTGGAGTCCCTAAAGTGGACAAACCATGACATCGTGGATACTCTTTAGTCCATGGTGCCCAAATGGCTTTGTGAAAGAACTCCAGTCAGTCCTGGCCTGATCCTCATCTACAGCCTTGCCAATGCTTCCCTTTCAGTATTTTGCATTTCTATTTTGCAAACTCCTTGTAGAACATAGAACATTACAGCACAGTACAGGCCCTTTGGCCATATTGTTGTGCAACATTTTAACCTTCTCCAAGATCAATTTCACCTTTTCCTCCTATATTGTCCTCCATTTTTCTGTATCCATTTGCCTATCTAAGAGTCTCTTATATGCACCCTGCCTCTACAACCACCCCTGGTAGGGTGCACCCATAACTCTGTTTGGAAAAAAAAAAGGCACCTCTGACATCTTCAATCTGCTTCCTATATCCTTCTGAGCTGCCTGTTCCCAATCACAATACCTCCCTGTGGACAGTCAGAATAGTTGTAATGATATTCTTTGTTCTGAAATCCATCCTGTAAAATCAACACCCTGAATCAATTATAAACTCATGGACTTTTTGAATATATTATGGGATAAATAGCAGGACGTCAAAGTACAGAGTCTAAGCTGAGTTTATTGTCACATGCACAAATATGTGTGTGCACAGATGTAATGAAACACCTACTTGCATCAGCATCACAGGCACAAAGCATCAGATAGACAACATTCACAAGAAAAACTTCAGCATAAATTGAACACAAAATGGTGGAGGAACTCAGCAGGTCAGGCAGCATCTATGGAGAGGAATAAACAGTCAATGTTCTGGGTCAAGACCATCAGGACTGGAAAGGAAGGGGAAGAGGCCAGAATAAGAAGTTGAGCAAAGGGAAAATAGTGCAAGCTGACAGGTGATAGGTTAGTCCAGGTAAGGGAGAAGATAGATGGGTGGGTCCTTCCCCTCTCCCAACCAACTTTTCCTGGCTTCTTCTGCTTTCCTTTTCAGTCTGAGTTACTCCAGCATTTTGTGTATGTTACTTTGGATTTCCAGCATCTGCAGAATCTCATGTGTTTAACATACAAAAAAAGCAGAATTAGAATTAAAAAGATTCAAAGTCTATTTTATGCAAAGTGATCAAAGTAGTCACAGCGTTGCTGAACTATGTGTCAGTTGGTTTAGGAACCAAATGATTGATGGATGGTAGCTGTTCCTGAACGTGGTGTAGGACCTTCAGGTTTTTTTAAATCTCCTGCCCGATGGGAATTGCGGAAGATGGCGTAGCCCTGATGATTTGATGATGTCTGTTGCTTTCTTGAGGCAGTGCATCCTACAGATACTACTGGGAGTGATGTGCCTGTGATGTATTGGGAAAAGTCCACTGCTCTCTGCAATTTCTTACAATCCTGTACATTCAAATTGCTGTACCAGACTGTAATGCATCCAGTCAGGGTACGTCCAACAGTACATCAGTAGAAGTTTGTTAGAGTGTTTGGTGACAAGTAGAAGCTCCTTTAACTCCTAGGAAAGAAAAGATGTTGGCTTGCCTTCCTTGAGATTGTGCCTACATGCATGGCTCAGGACAGGTCAACTGATACAACATTGTTATTTCTCTGGAAATTCAACTCCACAACAGGCAGAATCAGAACTGGTAGATACAACTTTGTTTATCAGGTACTTTGACAAGTAATAAAATGTTAATTTCATATCATTCTTTGCTTTGTAATCCACAGTTTCTGGCACAAGCCACCTTCCTGCCCAAAATTGGACTGGGAGATGAGTCAATAGCATTCTACAAGTCACTGGAGCAGTCACTGGATGAATTTGTGCGCAAGACCTTCACTGAATGGACTGTCAATGTGGACCGGGAAAACATAAAACGTTTGGAGAGACCTCTGATGGTTCGAACTAATGATGAATATGGCCGACTCAGCGTAAACTTCGACATGTCAGTTTTTGGTAGTTACTGGGAAAGACAGGGAACAAGGTGGGGCTGATAGTGTGTGCCAACTAATCAGAAGTGTCATCATGGACAAACCCCAGGCACTGATTACAGTACAGCGGTGGATATGGTGTATATGGACTTTAGTAAGGCTTTTGATAAGGTGACCAATGGTAGTCTTGTCCAGAAAGTCATGAGACATAGTATACATGGGGACTTGGCTACATGGACTCAGAAATGGCTTGCCCACAGAAGGCAGTGGATGACAGTAGATGGAGCATTTTCTGCCAGGAGGAGGATGCTCTTCAGGGATCTGTTCTGTGACCCCTGCTTTTTGTGATTTTTATAAATGACTTGGATGAGGAAGTGGAAGGTAGTAAGTCAGTAGTGCAAGTTCAAATTCAGTTTATTGTCATTCATCTGTGTGTATGTATACCACCAAATGTTCCTCCAGACCAAGGTGCACAACACAGTACATACAACTCACACATATAACACATAATTTACTACTGGCAATATTATTTTAATGGATAATAAGGTGCATTTATGACGCAAGTTAAAAAGTAAACTGCATAACACTACTGGCACTTGATATGTGATGAGACCTGGGTGGTCAGTACACTTGTCCTGATGCTACAGTACCTCCTGCCTGATGGCTGGGGAGGTGGGGGGGGGCGGTCAAAGAGATTGTAGGATGGATGGGAGGAATTATTGACAATGCTAAGGGCCCTGCATACACAGCACCCCTGATAAATATCTCTAATGGGTAGAAGAGAGACACCAATGATCTTCTCAGCAGTCCTTGTAATACTTTGGAGGGACTTGTAGTCAGATGTCTTGCAATTCCCATACCAGACAGTGATGAAGCTGGTCAGGACAATCTCGATAGTGCTCCTGTAAAAATTGGTTAGAATGAAAATGGGGGGTATCTGGAAGCCTCATTTGTCTCAATCTCCTCATGAAGTGGAGATACTGCTGTGCTTTCTTAACCAAGGAGGTGGTGTTGAGGGACTAAGTAGGTCATCCATTTATCCTCACATACTGTAGATGTCGTTAATAATGATGACGCCCTCAGTGCATTTCTCCATTTAGCCAATCACATATTCATTGATGTTAATGTGATTGTTGCAGGTAGCCGCCTCTCTGAACGTGTTCCAGTCCATGTTTTCAAGACAGTCCCTCAATTATGAGGTTGCTCCTTCTGGCCAGTCCTTCATCCAACACATTATCCTCTGCAACCTCCAACATTTCCAAAGGAATCCTAGCACTAGACACATTTTTACCTACCTCCCCACCCCCACTGCTTTCCACATGGATCGCTGCCTCCATGATTCTGCTGTCCATTCATACCTCCCCACTATTCTCCCTCCTTGCACTTATCCCTGCAAGTGGCCTGAGTGCCACACCTGCCCTTTCACCTCCTACCTCACCTCTATTCAGGGCCCTGACAATCCTTGCAGGTGAGGCAACACTTCACCTGTGAATCTGCTAGGGTCGTCAGTTGTGTTTGGTGCTCCCGATGCAGTCTCCTCTACATTGGTGAGACCTGTTCGTTGAGCGTCTCCGCACCATTTGTCATAAGCAGGACTTCCTGGTGTTCAAACATTTTAATTCCCATTCCCATTCCCATGTGACGGTCCATGGCCTCCTCTTGTGCCAAGATGAGATCACCCTCGGGTTGATGGAGAAACACCTTATATTTCATCTGAGTACCCTCGTGAATATCGATTTCTCCTTCTGGAAAGTAAATTCCATGCCCTTTCCCTATTTCCTACTTTGACCTTTTACCTCTTCTCACCTGCCTATTACTTCCCCTGGGTCACTTCCTCCTTCCCTTTCTCTTGTGGTCCACTCTCCTCCAGCTGTTGACCATTCCCATGCACTTGGCTTTACCTATCACCTTCCAGCTAGCCTCCTTCCCCTCTCCCAACCTTATCATTCTGGTATCTTCCCCTTTCCTTCTCAATCCTGAAGATGGATCTCAGCTCAAAACATTGACTGTTTATTCATTTCTATAGATGCTGCCTGACCTGCTGAGTTCCTCCAGCATTTTGTGTGTGTTATCTCACTTTGAATTAGTTTAACTGGTTTAATTTGTGGTTGAATTAGCGGTCAGAGAACCAGAGATGAGGGCTGGGAGCAGCTTTGTTTGCGCCAGGGGTGTTATTATCAACGAGGCCTAATGTGTTCTCAGCAAAGTCAACATGCTGATAGAATTTATTATGCTGGCACGCGGGTTGATGGTGTTGTGGTTCATGTTGAAGGCGAATGCAAACATATTTCACTGTATGTTTCTCTGTACACGTGACAGATAAACTTGAATCTTGAAGGTTGATGTAGGTTACAACAGATCATTGACAGAATGCAGATCTGGGCAGTTGAAGTTCAACCTGAAAAAAATTTGAAGTGATTCACTTTGGAAGGTCTAATTTGAAGGCAGAATATATGGTTAATAGCAGGATTCTTACATGTGAATGTCTGAAGGAACAGGGGGATCTTGGAGTCTAAATCCATAGATCCCTCAAATATGCCATGCAAGTTGATAGGGTTGCTAAGAAGGTGTATGGTGTGTTTGCCCTCAGGGGACTCAGTTCAAGAACTATGAGGTAATTTTGCAGCTGTATACAACCCTGGTTAGACCACACTTGGAGTATTGTGTTCAGTTCTGGTCACCTTATTATAGAAAGCTTTAGAGATGGTGCAGAGGAGATTTACCAGGATGCTGCCTAGATTAGAGGGCATGCCATATGGGGATAGGTTGAGCTTTTCTCTTTGGAGCAAAGGAGGATGAGAGGTGACTTGATAGGAGTGTATATGATTACAAGAGGCAAAGATAGAATGGACAGCCAGAGACTTTTTCCCAGGGCAGAAATGGCCAATACAAGGATGCATAATTTTAAGATGGTTGGAGGAAAGTATAAGGGGAATGTTAGGGGTAAGTGTTTTTACGCAAAGAATTGTGGGTACATGGATCACACTATCAGTGCTGGTGGTAGAGGCAGACACATTATGACATCTAAAATAATCTTAGGTACATGGATGATAAGAAATTGGAGGGCTATTTTTGAAAGGATAGGTCAGATTGATCTTAATGTACATTATAAGGTTGACACAGCATTGTGCGATGAAGCACCAGCACGGCCCTGCGGTGTTCAATGTTCTTACAGTTCCCTATCTTCAGTGGCCTCACTATCCAGCCAAAAAGTTAGCGTATCTTATTTGACTGTACTATCTGTTGTCTGGTATTCTTCTTGGGTGTTCCATAGGCAAAAGGGGAATGAAAATTAGAGGCATGAGAGAGGAGCTGGTCAAAATTGATTGGAAAGGAACAGTAGCAGGGATGACAACAGAGCAGCAATGGCTGGAATTTCTGGGAACAATTCAGAAGACATAGGATATATACATCCCAAAGAGAAAGAAGTATTCTAAAGGCAGGATGATGCAACTGTGGCTGACAGAAGTCCAAAGTCCAACATAAAACCAGAGAGGGTATATAATAGAGCAAAAAATAGTGGTAAGTTAGAAGATTTGGAAGCTTTTAAAAACCAATAGAAGGCAACTAAAAAAATCATAAAGAAGGAGAAGATGGAATACGAAGGTAAGCTAGCCAATAATATTAAAGAGCATACCAAAAGTTTCTTCAGATATATAAAGTGTAAAAGAGAGGCAAGAATAGATCTTGGACTGCTGGAAAATGATGATGGAGAGGCAGTAATGGGGGACAAGGAAATGGCAGAAGAAACGATTAAGTATTTTGCATCAGCCTTCACTTTTGGCAGTATGCCAAAAGTTCGAGAGTGTCAGCAGGCAGAAACGAGTGAAGTTGCAGTTACTAGGGAGCAGGTTCTTGGGGAACTGAAAGGTCTGAAGGTAGATAAGTCACCTGGACCAGATGGTGTACACCCCAGGGTTCTGAAAGAGGTGGCTGAAGGGAACATGGAGGCATTAGTTATGAACTTTCGATAATCAATTGATTCTGGCATGGTTCCAGAGGATTGGAAAATTGCAAATGTCATTCCTCTCTTCAAGAAGGGAATAGGCAGAGGAAAGGAAATTATAGGCCAGTTAGTTTGGCCTCAGTGGTTGGAGTTGATTGTTAAGAGATGGTTTCAGGTTATTAGGAGGCATATGATAAAACAGGCTATAGTCAGCATGGTTTCCACAAGGGAAATTCTTGCCTGACAAATCTTTTGGAATTCTTTGAAGAAATAATAAGCAGGATAGACAAAGGAGAATTGATAAATGTTGTGTACTTGGATATTCAGAAGACCTTTGACAAGGTGCCACACACGAAGCTGTTTAACAAGTTAAGAGCCCATAGTATTTTGGGAAAGATACTGGTATGGATAAAACATTGGCTGATTGGCAAGGGGTAAAGAATGGGAATAGAAGGAGCCTTTTCTTGTTGGCTGCCGGTGACTAGTGGTATTCCACAAGGGTCGATATTGGGACTGTGTCTTTTTACGTTATATGTCATTGATTTGAATGACAGAATTGATTGTTTTGTGGACACGTTTGTGGATGACACAAAGATAGGTGGAGGGGCAGGTAGTTTTGAGGAAATAGAGAGGCTACAGAAGGACTGAGACAGGTTAGGAGAATAGGCAAAGAAGTGGCAGAGGGACTACAGTGTTGGGAAATATATTGTCATACGCTTTGGTAGAAGAAATAAAAGTGTAGGCTATTTTCTAAGTGTGGAGAAAATACAAAAATCTGAGGTGCAAGTGGGCTTGGGAGTCCTCATGCAGGATTCCCTAAGGGTTAATTTGCAGGTTGAGTCGGTGGTGAGGAAGGCAAATGCAATGTTAGCATTCATTTCAAGAGGACAAGAATATAAAAGCAAGGATGTAATATTGAGGCTTTATAAAGCACTGGTGAGGCCTCACTTGGAGTTTTGGGCCCCTATCTAAGTAAGAAATTTCTGACACTGGAGAGGGTTCAAAGGAGGTTCACGAAAATGATTCTAGGATTGAAAGGCTTGTCATATGAGGAGTGTTTGATGGCTCTGGGCCTCTACTCATTGGAATTTAGAAGAATGAGGAGTGACCTCATTGGAAGCAATTGCATATTGAAAGGCCTCAATAGAGTGAATGTAGAGAGAATATTTCCTTTAGTGGGGAGTCTAAGATCAGAGGACACAGCCTCAGAATAGAGGGGCATCCTTTTAAAATGGAGATGAGGAATTTCTTTAGTCAGAGAGTAGTGAATCTGTGGAATTCATTGCCACAGGTGACTGTGGAGGCCAATTCATTGGGTATATTTAAGACAGAGCTTGATAGATTCTTGACTGGTCAGGGCATGAAAGGATACAGGGAGAAGGCAGGAGATTGGGGTTGAGAAGGAAAAAGGATCGGCCATGATGAAATGGTGGAGCAGACTCAATGGGCCAAGTGGCCTAATTCTGTTTCTATATCTTTTGGTCTTAAATTCCCTTTATGGTATTAATGCTTTTCCTAAATATAACTAAAAGCAGTCTGTGACAATCCTGATCAGCAGACATTACTCAAGAGAAAGCGCTGCTAGTTGTGTTACTCCTTCTGCTTCTGTGCAGGTACCTGTTGGAGTTGTTTGATGAAATCCATTATTGGGAACGGTTACTTTTTGAGATCCCTCACTATGTAATGGAGATCTATCAGCGCCGAGAGGAACTCAGGAAGCTCCGGGAGAGTGTTCTTCTGGTCGTGCGTGATTACAACAGGTCAGTGAAGACTCATTACTTTTTGATTGAGATTGTTAACCACGTGCCATCTGAAGAGGGAGTCCTATATTCATGGCTGTAGATTCATAATGCAATCTCACCAACATTTGTTGTCTATTTTGGCCTCCTCTTGCACCTCTTCCTGCCGCTACCTGTTAGGAGTTTGTATGTTCTCCCTGTGAGCACGTGGATTTCCTCCAAAAGCTCTGGTTTCCTCCCACATTCCAAAGACGTATGGGTTAGTAGATTAATTGTGTGGCACAGGTTTGTCGGGGCAGAAAGACCTTTTACCATGCTAATAAATAAAATAATATGTAACAATCTGAGGCATGGGGAGAGGACAGAGAGGAAAACGGATTGTCGATGGTTCAATATATCCACTTAATATCAGAGAATGTATGCAGTATGCAACCTGAAATTCTTACTCTTTCCAGACATCTACAAAACAAGAAAAACACCAAATAATGAGTGACTGGAAAAACATTATAACCCCAAAGCTCCACCTTCCCTTCCACGCACAAGCAGCAACAAAGCATCAATGCTCTCTTTGACCCTCCCCTTCCCCAACTTATTACAGCAAAAAAGCAGCAGCCTCCCTATCACCTACTATGCAAGCAGTAGTAAAGTCCCCAAAGAGACCATGATCGAAAGGCCATTAAAAACTCCTGTTCACCCAACAGTTGAACATAGCACAGGCTCTCTCTCTCTGGCTGACAAGAGGAGAGAAGTATCACTCCTGCCACAGCGAGAGGGGAGACCAACAGCTCTCTGTTCTGATGTTACAGTTTGCAGTGTTGTTTGTTATTTCGAGTTCCCCGACTTGAGAATTGACAGCAAACTCACCATCGAGAGAGATAGAGAGAGCACGGTAGACTGAGTGCAGAGGCCTCTAACAGCTCTCTTAATGTTCCGATCTCCTGGGACGCTTCAGTTGATGAGCCTGGCTTGGAATCGAGTTCACGTGGCTGCACCCCAAACTGCACATCTTCCAAGCTGCTCCTGAAGATATCAACAATGGCTGCTCATGAGCTTGAAGAGCAGGAAGCCACCTGCTCCCACGGCTTCACGTGATCCTGATCGGGGGGAGGGGCTAATCAGGTGCTACACCTTGCAGGCTAGCGGAGAGAAGAAGTTCCTTAAATCTCCTTTGGTAGAGACAACCTGTATCTCCACCCAAGCACCCAATTTGCAAGTTTAGGTGTCTGATTGCCCAGGGTTAAATTCCCACCCTGCTCTATCAGGGCTACACTTTTCTCTGCTTCCCAGCAGTACCGAGTGACTCTCTTAGGTAGTGTTCATGTTTGATGTCCCTAGGCAAGACTGGCAGCCACTTTAACACCACCCCAAGTTCACCATCTGAAGCATAGCCACAACTGTCAAATGTCAAATTGTATGCAGCAAACTGCATGAATCCCTCAGTGACGAGAGATCTGTGGAAAGAGAAACAGGTATAATGTTTCAGGCCAAAGACACTCCTGAGTCCAGGGCCAAGATCCAAAGGCTCTGTGAGGAGGAGAGATTGTACAGATACAAGAAAGAAGTCCAAATTAGAATTGTATATTTATTTTTTTAGCATCCTTGATGAGTTGACAAAGGAGCAAAGGAATCTCTTCAAAGACAGAATCAAATTCCTGGACATGAAAATTTCCCCAGGGTTGACCAAGCTCAAGTGGTCATCCAGAATCCTGTCGAGTTACTTCATTGATGAGTGCAGGATGCAGGCCAGACAGGTGTGTACCTTGCTTGGGGTGGGATGCTTCTACGTATTATCTGCTCCATTTTCACTCTCTGCAGCCTGTATTGTCCAACAGAGGTAATTTTGAGGTCAAGAGTCCATCATATACCAAGGAACCTTTCATTAGTCTAACAACAGCGGGCTGGAAGATGTCCTTAGGCTTGGTGGTATGTGCTGTCATGATTTTGCCTGATAGGAGGGTGGGGTTGGTGGAGAAGAGAGTGTCGAGGCGGAGTAGATTCTGTGATAAAACACAGATATGGTAAAATCAGAAGTAACAAGCCTGGGTGTTATCCTTGATTCAGATTTGAATTTTAAATCCCACATAAAGAAAGTGACCAGAGCTGCATTTAAGTGCAGAGCTGCACTTAAGAAATATTGCAAAGGTATGCCTGTTCCTATCATGTAATGATTCTGAAAAATTAACTCATGCCTTTATACCGAATAGACAAGATTACTGCAACTAAGAGAAAATCTGCAGATGCTGGAAATTCAAGCAACACACACAAAATGCTGGAGGAACTCAGCAGGCCAGGTAGCATCTATGGAAAACAGTAAACGGTTGACACTTCGGGCTGAGAGATACTGCCTGGCCTCCTGACATACTGCAATATACTTTTTACTAGCTTTCCAAAGGCAGCATTTGACTGAGTATGGCACCTAGCTAAAATGGAGTCAATGGGAATTGGGGGAAATCCTCCACTGGTTAGAATCATACCTGACACAAAGGAAGATGGCTGTGGTGGTTGGAGGTCAATCATCTCATCCTCAGGACATCACTGCAGAAGTTCCTCAGGGAAGTGTCCTCAGACCAACCATCTTCAGCTGCTTCATCAATGACCTTCCTTCTGTCATAAGGTCAAAAGTGAGGATGTTTGTAGATGACTGCACAATGTTCTGCACCATTTGTGACTCCTCAGTTAGTGAAGCAGTTCATACCCAAATGCAGCAGGTCCTGGACAATATCCAGGCTTGGGCTGACAAGTGGCCAGTAACATTCAAGCCAGGCAATGACCATCTCCAACAAGAGATATTCTAACCATCGTCCCTTGACATTCAATGGCATCGCCTTCACTGAATCCCCTAATATCAGCATCCTGGAGGTTACTATTGACAGGAAACTGAACCGGTCTAGCCATATAAACGCCGTGGCTACCAGAGCAGGTCAAAGGCTAGGAATCCTGCAGTGTGTAACTCACCTCCTGACTCCCCAAAGCCTGTCCACCATCTACAAGGCTCAGGTCAGGAGTGTAATGGAATACTCACCACTCCCCTGGATGAGTGAAGCTCCATCAACACTCAAGAAGCTTGACGTCATCCAGTACAAGGCAGCCCACTTGATTGGTGCCCCTTCCACCATCATCCAATCCCTCCACCATCATCCAATCCCTCCACCATCATCCAATCCCTCCACCATCATCCAATCCTTCCTCCATCATCCAATCCCTCCACCATCATCCAATCCCTCCACCATCATCCAATCCCTCCACCATCAACCAATCCCTCCACCATCATCCAATCCCTCCACCATCATCCAATCCCTCCACCATCATCCAATCCTTCCTCCATCATCCAATCCCTCCACCATCATCCAATCCCTCCACCATCATCCAATCCTTCCTCCATCATCCAATCCCTCCACCATCATCCAATCCCTCCACCATCATCCAATCCTTCCTCCATCATCCAATCCCTCCACCATCATCCAATCCCTCCACCATCATCCAATCCCTCCACCATCATCCAATCCCTCCACCATCATCCAATCCCTCCTCCATCATCCAATCCCTCCACCATCATCCAATCCCTCCACCATCATCCAATCCCTCCACCATCATCCAATCCCTCCACCATCATCCAATCCCTCCACCATCATCCAATCCCTCCACCATCGATGAACAGTTGCATCAGCATGTACTATCTACAAGATACACTGCAACAACACGCAGAAGTTCCTAAGGCAGCTCCTTCCAGAGCCACGGCCACTACCATTTAAAGAATGAGAACAGCAGATACCTGGGAACACTACCACTTGGTCCTCCTCCAAGTCACTCACCATCCTAACTTGGAAACATATCACCATTCCTTCATTGTCACTGGGTCAAAATCATGGAATTCCCTCCCTAACAGCACTGTGGGTGTACCTACACCTCAGGGACTGCAGCAGTTCGAGAAGGCAGCTCATCACCACCTTCTCAAGGACAACCAGGGATGGGCAATAAACGCTGGCTTAGCTGGTGACACCCACATCCTGTAAATGAATAAATTTAAAAAAATCTATTGACAAACATCAATCAGAATGCTGCTGCTAGACTTTTAACTAAAATTAGGATGAGGGAGTATATCACTCTCACCTGAGCTTCTCTGCATTGGCTTCTTATATCTTTTAAGATTATTTTTTAAAGTTCTCTTACTTTTTAAAGCTCTTAATGGTCTGTGAGTACATTTCAGAATTGCTTTTATTTTATAATCTTGCTCGAGCTCTCAGACCTTCTTTTGCTGGTCCCTTACATTTAAACAATCTCCCTCAAAAGATAATTGGCACGTCAGCTTTTCTGAACTACTAAACTGTGCAATTCAATGCCTAAAACCATAAGGGATGCAGACTCAGTTGACACTTTTAAATGCTGGCTCAAAACCTGTTTAGAAACTTCCTTTCAACTAACATTTTTTATCTTTTATTTTCATGTTTGCACTTTATCCCTTTGAATTAAATCTTCTGTCTGAATAATAATCTATAAATAAATTATTTTTATTATTATTTCACTTGCATAAGGAGTTGAGTTAATATCTGAATGTGAATGTGAGTAGAAATGTGAATAAAAAGATTACCTATTAGGTCTATCAAGGACCATGTGAAACACACTACAGGCTGCTCTTTCCAAGAGAAATGAAAAGATTTTTGTGATGTGTTCATATGGAGACTGCCGCAAATGCATCACTGAGTGTAACAAACATATCCCTTTGAGCAGGGTCTGTCTCAGTAAACCAGTGGTCCTGTTTTATGTGAATTGCAGCCACTCGCTGCTTCAGTGGGGAGGGACTCCATTTCCATCCATTTTCAGGATGTGATTCCCACATCTCTAGTAAAAACCTTGAAATTCTATGTAATAAAAGTGTCCTGTGATTTATTATGCCACCTGAAGTTCGCAGCTACGAGTTACTGTCAGTTTACCACAAAGAAGTAAAGATGCTGCTTTTCTATTGTGTTCTCCATCCTCTCAGGATACCTTGAAGTGCATCTTGGCCAAGGAAACATTATATTTCTGCTGTAATATGGTATACACAATAACCTTGCTGTGCACGGCAAACTCCCAGAAACTGCAATGTGATAATGACCCGATAACCTGTTCAATGTCATCAAGCCACACAGCAGAGAAACAGGCCTTTCAGCACAACTTGTTCCTGCTGACTGTGTTACCTAGCTAGCTAGTCCCATCTGCCTGTGTTTGGTCCACTGCTCCTATCTATGGCATAACTAGATGTTTAGCATCAAGGGGAAGGTACAGGAGCCTGAAGACATGCACTTAACATTTCAGGAACAGCTTCTTCCCCTCCACCATCAGATTTCTGAATGGACAATGAATCCATAATTACTACCTCACTATTTTTTTCCCTTCTGTTTTAACTTCTTATTTAATATATTAGATGCAATATATATATTTATTGTAATTGATAGATTTTTAAAATTATGTATTGCAATGTACTGCCGCAAAACAACAAATTTCATGACATATGCCAGTGATATTAAACCTTATTCTGATTCAGACTCTCATGTTGCTGATGTGCCCACCTCAACTCCTGTTTCTGGTAGTTCATGCTAAATATGCACAATTATTTGCATGAAGAAACTCCCCCTGATGTCCCTTTTAAATCTCTTGCCTCTATTCTTAAATGTATACCGTCTTGTTTTTTAGCTCCCTCTCCCTAGGAAGGACTGTGTGCTTTCACCCTGTCTCCCTCCCTCTTGACCTCAGGTCACCCCTCAATTTCCTATGTCCCAGGGAATAAAGTACTAATCTACACAACTTCTCCTTGTAATTCAGACCCACCCCCCAATGTCCAGGCAACATGCTGGTGAATCTTTTCTGCGCTCTTTCTGGTTTAATAGCATCTTTTCAATAACAGCGTCACCAAAACTGTATACAAGGAGATCAAGATGACCCCTCATCATCATAGCTTGTCACACCAGCCAGCCAGCCACTCTAGTGTTGTTTGGTTGATGTTGAGCAGGTCAGTGTCAGCTAGATCAGGTGAGAGTGGGCAGTTGCGCAGAACGTGTTCAATGTTCTGTACCCTTTCACCACACTCACAGGATTCGCTGGTCTTTAAACCCCACTTCACCATATTGTCTCCCGTCCTACAAACTCCCGCTCTCGCTCTGTTGAGAGTGCACCACTTCCGTCTGTCAAGCAGTGCCCTGTCTGGTAACATTTCTGTGGGGTCTTGCACTGTATTGTTTGGTGGGGTTCTGGCTTCTGTTTGTTGTCAGAGGTCAATCCTGTACGTTTGGGGGGGATGTTCCGTGCGGTAGTTCCTCCACTGTGATTTTAGGCGGTTGGAAAGTGGCACATGATGATGTAATGGGTGCCGTGGATCCAAGTTCTGTTTACCTTTTTCAATTTTTGTTGTAGTGTGTCTTCAGATCTCTGGGGGAGCAATGCCTGCAGGTCTGTAAATGATGTTAGTGGGTGTGGGGCGCAGTGTGCCTGTGATTATTCAGCAGGCTTTGTTAAGCAACGGGTCTATTTTCCTCGCATGGGCTGATCTGCCCCACACAGGTGCACAGTATTCTGCAGTTGCATAGCAGAGTGCTAGGGCAGTTGATCTAAGTGTGTGCACATTGGCTCCCCATTTCATGCCTGCTAATTTTTTCAAGAGAGAATTGTGAGAGCCAACTTTCCCTTGGAGGTTTTGGATGTGGGTGGCAAATGAGAGCGTCCTATCCCTATCCAGTGTCAAGCCCAGGTAAATTGGAGTCGGTTGGTGTTTGAGCTCCTTCCCACACCAGAAGATCTTGAGTTTCCGAGCTGCTTCTCGATTCCTCAGGTGAAATGCACACACTTGAGTTTTTGACGAATTTGGGTTCAGGGACCACTTTTCATAATACTACTTCATTGCTTTGAGGACTGCTGTAAGTCGTAGTTCAACTTCTTGGAAGGAGTTAGTTTGTGTTGCTATGCATAGGTTGTCTGCATAGATAAACCTGCATGTGTTAAGAAAGGTTGGTTGGTCGTTTGTGTAAACATTGAATAGTAGAGGTGCTGGGACTGATCCCTGTGGTAGTCCGTTCTTTTGTGGATGTCATCTACTCTTAATTCCATTCATTTCTACATAAAATCTGCGATTTTCTAGGAAGCTGCTTATTACTTTGCTAATAATTTGTTAAGTCAACGACTACTGCCCCTGTAATTTGTCGCATTTCAAAGCCATCCTCGATATACTGGGTTAAGTTCAGGGCTCGACCGCAGCAAGAGCGGCCTGGCCTGAACCCAGCTTGGTCGGGTGTTAGAAGATCTTCGACTAAGGGGGATATTCTTTTCAGTATGAGTCCCTCATAGAGTTTATAGAGGGTGCAGAGCAAGGAAATTGGTCTGTAATTTTTAGGAATGTCTACTGGGTTTTAGGAGAGCAACAACTTTGGCTCTTCTCCACTTTTTAGGTATTTTTAATGATCTTAGGCAACAGTTAAAAAGGGACAGAAGCCAGCGGAGTGCTTTAGGTCCAAGATGTTTAAGGAATTCATTAAGGATCCTATCTATGCCAGCGGCTTTGTTGAATTTTAGCTGTGATACTTCATCCTTTAATTCTTTTAGGGTGAGAGATGGGAAGTTGTTATTCCCGTTTGAGAGAGGTGACTCCATTTTCTGATGTTGCTTTTTCTTTTGCCTCTGTTCCTTATTATTTGGTCGACCATTTAGTATTAGTTGGTGGATAACCTGACTGGGTTTTACAGCAATTCTCTGTGGTGGTCTATTGTCTGAGTTGAGTTTCCGAACAGTTGCCCATGCCTTCTTACTGCTCTTGGTCATGTCTGTGTTTTTTATCAGTTCCTGCCAACACTGTTGTCTCTCTTGGCTCAGTAGGGACAGAACTGACTCTCCCATTTCAATTATGTCTTGACCAAACGGGTCTTGGTCATACAAGTTGACATACTCATCATAACTTTGCTTGATATCATTAGTCAATCCCTGAATGTATTTGGTTCTGCAGTCTGTAGGTATGTTCTGCTGTGCTACTTTCCAGATTAGTCAGACAAATTCATCATAATGATCAGGTTCTGGTGGTATGGTATCGATAAGTTGATCGAGGGATTCTGCGAAAGATGTCCAATTCGCTTTTCTCAGGCTAAATCTTGCTAAGTACTTTGATGGTACAGATCTCAGAACTGGAAGGGATTCTACCTGGACTGGACGATGTTGGGATTTGGGTATATGTTGGAGGACTGTTCGTGGGAAGAGGTTGGAGCTTGCCAAGGTAACAAAAGCAAGGTCTGGGTTGTATCCTTTTCTCCATCTGGCACTAGTGAAGGTAGGGGTGTTCTTTGAATCATATAGTAGCTCAAGGCTGTTGTTTAGAGTCCATGATACAACTTCTTCTCCATCTGCATCGTCATCTTCGTATCCCCAGTTGATGCTATGGCTATTAAAGTCACCAATAATGGGGTACATTTTGTCCTGGAGATCTAGGTTAGGTGGCCACATGAATGGTTCATTAGGGGGTTTGTAGACTGAGATGATATTTATGTGTTTTTGTTTCAACTTTCAGAAGTTCCATTGAGCCAGCTTGGATGTTTGCTGTGCTCATTACTGTAGATTTATCTTTAACAAAGATTGCACTTCCGTAAGTTTGGCTAGGGGTGTCAATAGCCAAGTGCATTCCTGGCACATGGGGTTGGTTGTTCAGCCTATGAGTTTCTTGTATACACAAGATGTCCGGTTTTAAGTTTGCCAGGATTTCTGCTTTACTGTGGCTGAAGCCTTCGATGTTGTGGCTAACGATTTTCATGATTTCCAGTGGGTCGCGGGTTTATCCTTTTACTACCCGCTGGATCACTTGGTCTGGCGTGTAATGTCAAGATTGGTCTCCTTTCAGATTAACAGGGTCGCGGTGTGAACATTCCTGACCCGATCCCTGCCATCAAACCATACTAAAGTTACAACCTAGAGATGCCACTTTTATACAGAACTGACTAGTTGTATAGAGATACTGAACATTTAGGAACCTTAACACGAAGAATTCTGCAGATGCTGGAAATTCAAGCAACACACATCAAAGTTGATGGTGAATGCAGCACCAGGACGAAGGGTCTCGGCCCGAAATGTTGACTGTACCTCTTTCTAGAGATGCTGCCTGGCCTGCTGCGTTCACCAGCAACTTTGATTTAGGAACCTTTGTATGTTCAAATTCCTTATTTGCATAATCAATCACCAATCACACCTCTGTGATACAGGTATTAGTAAGCAAAAGAATCTATTCAATCAAGGCCGATAATATTTCAGAATTAGTAAAGTAACTGATCAATAGTAAGTGTCACCCTAGAGTCCTTAATTTGCATCCTTATCTTGTCTCGGTATGCCAAATGGCTCCAGTTCTCTGCTAAACAAAGGGAAACCATGCTAACTATGCTCTTCAACAATCTTTCTTGCCTGGGTTGATGACACGCTATAGAGTCACAGAGCACTACAGCACATCAACCCATCCAGTCCGTGCAGGACAATTGTTCTGCCTAGTCCCATCAACCTGAACCTGGACCATAGTCTTCTGTACCCCTCCCGTCCATGTACTTATCCAAACTTCTCTTAAAAGTTGAAATTAAACCCACATTCACCACTCCCACTGGCAGCTCATACCACACTTGCATCACCCTCTGAGAGAAGTTTCCTCTTAAATATTTTACCTTTCACCCTTAATATAAGACTTTTAGAATGGTGGAGTGGAGATTGTCTCTGCCAAAGGAGGGTGAAAGTGCTCCTTCCCTCCATGAGTCTGCAGGTCATTCTTAGGCAAGCTGTAGCACCTGCTTAGCCCCCTGCTTAGGGTCATGTGAAGCCATGGGAGCAGGTGGTGGATGGTCGTATGAACAGGTGAAGCATATCACAAGTCCTGGTTATGAGATCACTGACGCCAGGCACACAATTTCTGAAGAGTATTGATAATGGCTGGGGTCACCTGTTTTGTAAAGATGCTGCCCTGAAGAAGGCAATGGCAAACCACTTCTATAGAAAAATTTGACAAGAACAGTCATGGTTATGGAAAGACCATGATCGCCAATGTCATATGACACAGCACATAATGATGATGATATGACTTTTAGTTCTAGTCTCACCCAACCTCAGTAGAAAAGCCTACTTGCAGTTACCTTCATAATTTGTATATCTCTATCAAATCTCACTTCATTCTCCTATGCTCCAGGTAATAAAATCCTAACCTATTCAACTTTTCACTAGAACTCAAGTTCTCATGTCCCGGTATTGTCTTTGTAAATGTTCTTATTAAAAATAAGATTTTCAATCTTATTGTTTATATCTGTACGTTATCTTACCTGGCCATTAACTAAAACCTTGCCTTGTCACGACTTCCACTCTACTAACTACCAAGCCTGTCCTCAGTCAAGGAAAGTAGTGATATTTCTTTGCTGATGTTAAAGAACCCTGAATGTTCCCTTGTTCCCGAGCAGCTGCAGCTGACGTTTGACGAGTACAAGGCCGCGAGTCTGCAGATCCAGAAGTACGCCTACCAAATGAGCGACTTGCTGCTGGTGCACATTGACAACAAGCGCACATACAGCGATAGGGACTTCCAAGAAGCACAGCATGTCCACCAGGAGCACGTCCAGTCCAAGCTCCTAAACATACACAGCGAGATTGTGGCTATCATGCGACAAACGTACCTTGTCTTCAAGAATGATGGATATGAGGTGAGTTTCTTTGACATTCCCCAGATCCCTTCCCTCAGCATAAGCTCCCTGCTGTCCTGAGATTCCAAAGCCGTGGGGGGGGGGTGGGGGGAGATGGCTTCTAGCCACTGTTATAAAGGTAAAGAGATTTTAAGATTAGCTTTATTTGTCACATATATAGCAAAACATAGAGTGAAGTGTGTTGTTTGCATCAGATCAAATCAGTGAGGATTATGGTGGGCAGCCCACAATTGTTGCCACACTTCTGGCACCATCATAATATGCTCACAACTTACTAGCCTGCATATTTTTTAAATATAGGAGGAAACTGGAACACCTGGAAGAAACCCATGTGGTCATGGGGCGAATGTACAAAATCCTTTAGGCAATGGCGGGAATTGAATCCTAATTGGTGATCGCTGGTTCCATAAAACAATTGCACTAACAGCTACGATCTCATGCCACTATAAACTATAACAGTAAACAATCCTGCCTGACCTGTGAACAATCCCACCCAATTTGGGAATAGTCCCGCCCAATTTGGGAATGATCCCGCTCAACCGGAGAACAATCCCACCCGATTTGGGATTGTTAGCTCATCATGATCAGGGAAATGAGGAAAAGGAAAGGTTAGAGTTTAGAGGGCATGTGACACAACCTCCAGAGTAGACAAGGTTCAGATTTATTTATCACATGTGCCTCAAAACACAGAGTGGAGTGCATTGTTCGTATTTACAAACAACACACTTAAGGGCATGCTAGGGAAGCCCTGAAGTGTTACCACGCCTACCAGTACCAGTATAGCATGCCCACCAAGTTTGGCACAACAACATATGACACAACAAAAACAGAACACAACAAGCAACAAAGCATTAAGGGGAAAACAAGCTCTGTTCCTCCTTCCCACCCACACACTCAGTCCTCCAAACACAGGGTAAGTCGTTGTCGGCCTTCAGTCTCCAGTGGTCTTGCACAGATTTGCACAATCAAGGCTCCGGCCAAGTAGCATCCACTTCCAGAATTCCTGATTAACCCTCGGGCCTTGATCATTGGCCTCAACACCTGGAGCTGCCAGTCACCAAACACTGGGCCTCAATCTCTGGACTTGCCAATCATGGGAACCCAACACTAGCCCTCAAACTGCAGTCTCACCAATTTGCATACCCAGGGAAACAGTGGACCTCATGTCCCCTGCCTGCATGGAACTCCAAATCTGGAACCCACTGACACACTTGGGAACAGGATGTCAGCAGCCCTCATCCACACTGGTCTGCCCACCCGATATCAACTGCCTTCGGAATGCTGTTGCTTTTATTGTTTGTACAATTTGTGTTTTCTCTTTCTCTGTGCATTGAGTGTTTGTTGGTCTTTTTTTTAATGGGTTCTTTTGGGTTTCTTGTTTCATGGCTGCATTTAAGGAGATGGATCTCAAGGTTTTTTAAGCAATAGTAATTCAAAGCAACTGGACTTGCTGTGTTATCTCGATGAGTTTTTGCCACTCATCTGCGAGGCTTCTTCAGTTTTGATCCATGGTGGGTAATATTCCAGTTTATAAACTCAGTGAGCTGTTTAAAGGTATAGCAATCATATGAGGGTTGTTAAGAGTCATAGAGAGGGTCATTAGTCTTATCTTTGCATGAATGGAGGTGTGAACTGTTGTGGAGACACCGGGGTAGAGATGTTAGGACTGCATTGTAAGTATTGAATTGAATTGGCTTTATTTCTTATAACCTTCACATACACGAGGAGTAAAAATCTTTACGTTATGTCTCCATCTAAATGTGCAGTGTGCAATCATAGTAATTTATAATAGCTCATAATAAATAGAAGTGTCAATGTAACATAGAAATACACTCAAATCAAAATGAGTTAATCAGTCTGATGGCTTGGTGGAAGAAACTGTCCCGGAGCCTGTTGGTCCTGGCTTTTATGCTGAGGTACCATTTCCTGGATAGTAGCAGCTGGAGTAGATTGTGGTTGGGGTGACTCGGGTCCCCAATGATCCTTCGGGCCCTTTTTCCACACCTGTCTTTGTAAATGTCCTGAATCATGGGAAGTTCACAATTGCAGATGCGCTGGGCAGTCTGCACCACTCTCTGCAGAATCCTGCGATACAGTTCCCATACCAGGCAGTGATACAGCCAATCAGAATGCTCTCAATTGTGCCCCTGTAGAAAGTTCTTAGGATTTGGGGACCCATACCAGACTTCCTCAACCGTCTGAGGTGAAAGAGGCACTGTTGAGGTCCTCGGTGATGTGGATGCTGAGGAATTTAAAGCTGTTTACCCTCTCAACCCCAGATCCATTGATGTCAATAGGGGTTAGCCCGTCTCCATTCCTCCTGTAATCCACAACCAGCTGTCTAAGCGTGTTTGTAGGTACTTATAATGCAGTCCTAACATCTCTACCCCAGCATTTCCACAGTAGTTCACACCTTCATTCATCCAAAGATAAGATGAATGACCCTCTCATTACCTTTAAGACTCTTAGTGACCCTCATATGATTGTATACCTTTAAACAACTCACTGAGTTTATAAACTGCAAAATTACCCACCATGGATCAGAACCGAAGAAGTATCTCGGATGAGGGGCGAAACGTCTTCTCGACAACACAGCAAGCCCAGTTGCTTGATATACAATGAGCTGGATGACTGAGAGCCTTCACAGATGGATGTCAAGGTTGGATAATATATACATACATTGATAATAAATGGATTTTGAAGTGTCCCGGGATTATGTTGTGGGCTTTCAAGCACAAGGTGGAGGCTTTGACTCTGGCTTGATCTCAATTTCCTCCACATCAGAGCTGCAAAACCCCTAACTCCCCTTTCTGTCCTCAAAGCCATCCCTACTAACCTAAAATACAACTCAACAGAGACCACTGTTTGTTGCCATCTTGATTTCCATTCCTAAAGTATTTCAGACAACCTGCCATTCCCAAAGCTGATCCATAGGATCATGAGGGAATCCAGGGAGACCACTGTGTAATTCTGGGGAACCAGTGCACAGCAGCTCAGTGAGCCTTATGACCGCATAATTTAAAGCAGAAGAAAGCAAGGCAAATGAGTAAAACAAGGCCAGTATATGGTGGTGGAAGTGGGGGGGGGGGGTCTTGTGGTTTATGACCATACACTGCATATCATTCCTAGGACAGGGCCAAAGGGTTTGTCTGCCGTGGCTGGAACATTGTGAGCATCCTGGTCTCCACAAAATGGAATTTGTTTGTAGCATGGTTCAGCAAAGGTTTAGAACATAGAACATTACACGGTACAGGCCTTTTGGCCCACTTCTGGCCTACTCCAAGATCGATCTAACCCTACGTTACCCTCCATCTTTCTATTATCCATATTAATAGCAATGATGTGTTGGCGCGTGGCCAAGTGGTTAAGGCGTTGGTCTAGTGATCTGCAGGTCGCTAGTTCGAGCCACAGCTGAGGCAGCGTATTGTGTGCTTGATCAAGGCACTTAACCACACATTGCTGTGCGATGACACCGGTGCCAAGCTGTATGGGTCCTAATGCTCTTCCCTTGGACAACATCGGTGGCGTGGAGAGGGAAGACTTGCAGCATGGGCAACTGCCGGTCTTCCATACAACCTTGCCCAGGCCTGCACCCTGGAAACCTTCCAAGGCGCAAATCCATGGTCTCACGAGACTAACGGATGCCTATAAAGCAATGATGACAAGTGAATC
This sequence comes from Mobula hypostoma, assembly GCF_963921235.1. NCBI lineage: Eukaryota > Metazoa > Chordata > Chondrichthyes > Myliobatiformes > Myliobatidae > Mobula > Mobula hypostoma. Next base: position 106,196,659 of record NC_086101.1, on the reverse strand, counting down.
ATAGCCATGGGTCTACAAGTCTGAAGTCCACTGGCAAGTCAGAGACCTGAGACTGTTAGAGGCCTGTCCTGGCTTTGGAAATCTACCTGTGTGTGGGTGGGTGGGTGGGTGGGAAGGAGGAATGGGGCTTGTTTTGCTGCTGTTGTTGTGTTGCTTGTGTTTTCTGTGTTGTTCTCCCGAGTATTGTGGGCATGCTATGTTGGCGACACTTGTGGCTGCCCTCGGCACATGTCTAGGTTGTGCTGGTGGTTAGTGCAAATGATGCATTTTTCTGTGTCATGGTTCGTCCTGAGCAACTGCTTGATAGAGGATGGGCTGTCTCCAGGGTACACATACACATGGAGATCAAGTGCTGCTAGAAGATCAACAACTTGGTGAAAGACATGGTTTGGGCTGTCCCAAACCAGTTGGTCTGCCAGCACATCAAGATGTCTGTAACTAACACATTCCAGGCTGCAGGAGGACCTGGTGTGAGATGCACTGAAGCTTGGAGCACACTGCAGTGGTTCGGTGGGGCAGGACCACAGTGTAAAGTTCTTCTGCTTCTGGAGAAGAAGGGACCAGGTTAGGTGAGGAATTATTGCAGTAGTGTACCACCCCAGGGGGCCACATGAGTGGTAACAGTCCTATTGGTTTTAAGGAGGGTAACAGAACACTGTTTAATGTCTTGTTTATGAATGCAAGAATGAAAAGGCATTGCACTATTTATTCTTGTAAGTAATTTTACTATGAATATTTATATACACTATTGATTTAAAAATGATGCAGTCTGTGTGACTTAGAAGCAGCTGGTTTCTGGAACAGAGGAGAAATGCCCCCTGATAGTACGTGCCTTTAGCTGACCACAGCTTGGAGAGCAACAAGAGATCGACACTGGGCACAACTGTGCACTCAGAGAAGGTTGAGATCTGGATGGAGTGGTGCTGACCAGACTGGGTCCCGTTGTGGTGGGCCCCATTATTCAGGGAGCCTGTCGCAATAATGGGTGGTTGCGGGCAATCACTATAATAGGAATGAAAAGCTTGGTGGTGGAATCTCATGAGAGGCTGGGCTTTCAAGAAAAAGTATCACAGTGTAAAGCTAGTGGTCATTGCTCTGTTTACTGACAGAGGGTTATGGCATTTTATGAGACCACTTGGCACATTATGACTGTATTTGGCCCCAGTCCCTCTCTTGCTGTTTCGTAGAATGAATTTATACAGAGAACTTTAGAAACACTGATGTAAATTCCCTAAGTTAATTACCAGTACTGTTAATTGTTAGAGTCACAGAGCACTAAAGCACAGAAACAGGCCCTTTGGCCCATCTAGCTCATGCCAAGCTGCTTTCCCACAGTTATTAGATTAGATTATGAGGACATGCAGTCCCCTTTTATTGTCATTTAGTAATGCATGCATTAAGAAATGATACAATATTCCTCCGGTGTGATATCACAGAAACACAGGACAGACCAAGACTGAAAAACTAACAAAACCACATAATTATAACATATAGTTACAACAGTGCAACAATACCATAACTTGATGAAGAACAGGCCATGGCACAGTAAAAAAATTCAAAGTCCTTTGAAAGTCCCACATCTCACGCAGACGGGAGAAGAAAGAAAACTCTTCCTGCCATGCCCGACCACAGTCCGACTCTGAGTCGTCCGAAAACTTCGAGCTCTGATCAGCCCTCCGACACCGAGTACCGAGCACCATTTCTGCTGAACGCTTCGACCTCAGCCTCGGTCGCCAGCAGCAGGCAAAGCTGGGGATTTTGGGGCCTTCCCTCCGGAGATTCTCGATCGCACAGTAGCAGTGGCAGCGAACCGGGCATTTCAGAAATTTCTCCAGATGTTCCTCTGCTTCTCATGTCTGTCTTCATCAAATCAGAATTGTGCATGGCATCCTACTTACAAATACAATATCATTTCACCAGAGAGCTGCGCGCACTGCGTCGCGCCGTCATCTTCTCCTCCTGCCCAGCTGCACTTCTTCTTTCTATCTATCATAAACACAAGTCCTGATGAATGGTCTTGGCTCAAAAAATAGATGATAGAAAAATGAACGGCTATGTGGAAGAGAAGGGTTAGATTGATCTTAGAGTAAGTTATAAGATTGGCACAACATCGTGGACCAAAAGGCCTGTACTGTACTGTACGGATCGATGTGTTTGGCTCATAGAACCATAGAACATTACAGCACAGAAACAGGCCTTTTGGCCCTTCTTGGCTGTGCCGAACCATTTTTCTGCCTAGTCCCACTGACCTGCACCTGGACCATATTCCTCCATACACCTCCCATCCATGTACCTGTCCAAGTTTTTCTTAAATGTTAAAAGTGAGCCCGCATTTACCACTTCATCTGGCAGCTCATTCCACACTCCCACCACTCTGTGTGTGAAGAAGCCCCCCATTCTCTTTAAACTTTTCCCCCTTCACCCTTAACCCATGTCCTCTGGTTTTTTTCTCCCCTAGACTCAGTGGAGAAAGCCTGCTTGCATTCACTCTATCTTTACCCATCATATCCCTCTGAACCTTTCCTATCTATGTAGGAAAGTGCCTTTTAAATGTTATTGTACTTCCCTTATAGAGGAGGTTATAAGGCTGGCAAAACATCATGGGCCAAAAGGCCTGCACTGTGCTGTAGCGTTTATTTCCCTCCATAGATGCTGCCTGACCTGTGTGCTGCTTCTATCTATCACATGCCCATTGAAAGGTAAACATTATAAATGAGTGAGCTTAGAGCCTGTCCATGGACCTTATTTTTTCACTCTCTCAGGTGCAGCATTATTGGTCAAATTATGCCAAGAAGGTTGATCGGTTGGTGGAAGAATCCTTCAGACTGAACATTAAGCGGTCACTGCTGGAGCTCTCCAAGGCCATCAATGGTGATCCCAAATCCACACCCAACGCACTGTTCAGGGTCCTGGTGGTTCTCCAGGACAGCACTCCAGGAAAGGTATGCAATTTCACAGCTCAGTGGCCAGCTTGGGTTTGAGGTGAGTGAGCTTCTTGTGCAGTGAACCGTGAGTCAAATTGAATCAATGTTGGAGGGATTTGGTCAGGGAGAGTGAGAGGATCCAGTTTCTCGAGTGGTGATAATCCAGAAACGAAGGGCAGATCCTGGCCCTGTCTTTGTGTCCCCTTCGATGTGTTGGGGGTAAGGTATTGATGTGGATGGAGAATTGGTTAGCAGACAGGAAGCAAAGAGTGGGAATAAACGGGACCTTTTCAGAATGGCAGGTGGTGACTAGTGGGGTACCGCAAGGCTCAGTGCTGGGACCCCAGTTGTTTACAATATATATTAATGACTTGGATGAGGGAATTAAATGCAGCATCTCCAAGTTTGCGGATGACATGAAGCTGGGTGGCAGTGTTAGCTGTGAGGAGGATGCTAAGAGGATGCAGAGTGACTTGGATAGGTTGGGTGAGTGGGCAAATTCATGGCAGATGCAATTTAATGTGGATAAATGTGAAGTTATCCACTTAGGTGGCAAAAATAGGAAAACAGATTATTATCTGAATGGTGGCCGATTAGGAAAAGGGGAGGTGCAACGAGACCTGGGTGTCATTATACACCAGTCATTGAAAGTGGGCATGCAGGTACAGCAGGCAGTGAAAAAGGCGAATGGTATGCTGGCATTTATAGCAAGAGGATTCAAGTACAGGAGCAGGGAGGTACTACTGCAGTTGTACAAGGCCTTGGTGAGACCACACCTGGAGTATTGTGTGCAGTTTTGGTCCCCTAATCTGAGGAAAGACATCCTTGCCATAGAGGGACTACAAAGAAGGTTCACCAGATTGATTCCTGAGATGGCAGGACTTTCATATGAAGAAAGACTGGATGAACTGGGCTTGTACTCGTTGGAATTTAGAAGATTGAGGGGGGATCTGATTGAAACGTATAAACTCCTAAAGGGATTGGACAGGCTAGATGCAGGAAGATTGTTCCCAATGTTGGGGAAGTCCAGAACAAGGGGTCACAGTTTGAGGATAAAGGGGAAGCCTTTTAGGACTGAGATTACGAAAAACTTCTTCACACAGAGAATGGTGAATCTGTGGAATTCTCTGCCACAGGAAACAGTTGAGGCCAGTTCATTGGCTATATTTAAGAGGGAGTTAGATATGGCCCTTGTGGCTACGGGGATCAGGGGGTATGGAGGGAAGGCTGGGGCGGGGTTCTGAGTTGGATGATCAGCCATGATCATAATAAATGGCGGTGCAGGCTCGAAGGGCCGAATGGCCTACTCCTGCACCTATTTTCTATGTTTCTATGTTTCCTATCAAGGATCATCTTTATTCGCCATTATACATTTACATGTATTAGGAATTTGCTGTTGTGTGTTGATGCAACATGCAATAAAAAGAAACAACATTCAACAATTATTTGAAGGAATAAACAGTTCACTAGTGTTGTGGGGTGGATGAAATCACCAGAGAGACAGTCACTGGTAGATACAAAGCAGCTTCTTTATCATACGACTGGAGACGCTTTCGGTAGAAAGGTCTGCTAGCCCAATGTGGGCTCGATATTTATATGCTGAACACAAAGGCAATTGCTACTTAAAAAGTTATAGACAATGCATAGACAATGTTTCCTATTGAAGCTACATACAAAATTTCACACCATCCTTTCCTTCCGACGCTAACATGTCTGGGTTAGTATCCACAGCCTTTAGGAATGCAAGTTAAGTCCACGATACATTTATTTGGCATTTCCCGTGCTAACATAGAAGACTATTAATATTTATAATGTATAGATAATACTGTCTTCGAAACTACAGCATCAGGTCAAACTACAGCGCCAGAAGCATCTGGTATTCACACCTTTTAGGAAGCGCATTGTTGTGGACTCAATCCACAGTACTTTGTCAAATAGAAGTCTGGTGGCCAAAGTCATTTAAGTGTAAACAAATCATCTACCCAAAATATCACTCTAACAATCGGGACTCTCCAGAGATGCTGCCTGACCTGCTGAGTTCCTCCAGCATCTGTGTGTGCTGCTCAAGATCTCCAGCATCTGCAGAATATATTGTGTTTAACATTCAGCATCTATGAAGAATAAAGAATTATGTAAATATAAAGTTGGAGGTTAAAGCGCATATAGAATCAAATGTGTATTATATATATATATGTATCAGTTCATGGGTTGGTATGGCAGCTCCAATGCCTTCGAGTAGAAAATCCTACAAAAGATCATCAACTTGGCCCAGTACATCACAGGGAAAACCCTCCCAACCATTGAGCACATCTACATGAAAAGCAAAATTCATCATCAAAGATGCTCACCACCCAGGTCATGCTCTTTTCTCGCTGTTGCCATCAGGTAGAAGGTACAGGTGCCTCAGGACTCACACCACTAAGTTCAAGAACAGTTACTACCCCTCAACCATCAGGCTCTTGCACAAAAGTGGATAACTACATTCATTCTATTTTTGGTGTTCCCACAACTGATGGTCTCATTTTAAGGACTCTTTATCTTGTTATTTCATGCTCGTTATTTATTGCTATTTATTTATATTTATCTTTGCATAGTTTGTTGTCCACTGATCCTGTTTACAGTTACTCTTCTATACATTTGCTGAGTATGCCCACAGAAAAAGAATCTTGGTGTTGTATGTGGTCACATGTATGTACTCTGATAATACATGTTACTTTGAACTTTGTATTTATATTGCAAACCGATATACCATGGAGAACATTCTAACTGGCTGAATCACTGTCTGGTATGGGGGGTATGTTGGGGCTACTGCCCAGGATTCAGAGAGTTGTAAACTTAGTCAGATTTATCATTGGCAGTAGTTTCTGTTGTATCCAGGATATCTTCAAGGAGCGATGCCTCAAAAAGGCAGCATCCATCATTAAGGACCCCCATCACCTAGGACATGCCCTGTTGTCATTGCTACCTTCAGGTAGGAGGTACAAGAGCCTGAAGGCACACAGTCAGTGATTCAGGAATAGTTTCTTCCCCTCTGCCATCTGATTTTTGATTTCAGGGATGATGCCTGGGCATGTCTAGTCTGGTGACAGAGTTTGTTATTGAAACCTTAGTTAAAATTGATACCTGTACCTGGCTGAAAGCTCAAGAAGAGTTTATTTGGGCACAGTCCAGCTTGTCTTCCATGAAGTGAACACTGGAGGGCAGTACCAACAGGAGGGGCCAGCCCCCAACCCAGTACTGCCTCTGGCGTCTTATCTCCTGGGTGGCTGCGACAGGCGACACCGTGGCATGGGGGCCTGGTCCATGCAACAACCAAGGTAATGCAGCTCCCCTGGCATCAATCTCGCCAATGAACCTCCTACCAGATGGTGGCAATGAGCACAGGGCATGTCCTGGGTGATAATGATGGATGCCACCTTTTTGAACTAGTGGAATGCACTGACCAATGAACAGCAGGTTCTCGTGTTCACAATAAAAATGTCCAAGACAATGATTTGCACTGTTTGTGGGACCGCTCACCATCTTCGCACATCAATGATATGCAACAAGTTCAGGTGATGACATGGTACGCAACAGGTCCAGATCTGCCACTATTCAGCAATGTGCTAGTGGGGTAAACCTGAATTACTCGATGTTCTTAATATCCATCAGTGTCCTGCAATCATAAAAAAGATGTCGAGGATAAACAATTACACCATTGTTTGACTCGGAGAGGCCACTATGACCAAGCTGACTAGAACTGAACACGCTATTCAAGTGTGGTCTAACTTGGATTTTATATTACCTAATGGCTCTTGAACTCAATCCCTGATGAAGGCCAAAACACCATATGTCTTCTTAAGAACCCTATCAACCTACATGACAACTTTCCTCCAATCACCTTAAAACTAAACCCTTTTCCACTTTGGGTAAAAGCCTCTGGCAGTCCCCTCTTAGCAGGCTTCCTATCATCATCTTGTACATCTCTATCAATGCAGAGCTTCTGGTCAATATAGAACTTTCTCTATACAAGAACAGGTTAAAAGGTTGGCACATCATTGTGGGCTGAAGGGCCTGTATTGTGCTTTAATTTTCTGTGATCTGTATTCTACGTTCATAACTCCCAGAAGGTGGCAGCACAGGTGGATTGGGTGGTAACGAAGGCCTTCATCAGTTGTGGCACAGAATATCAGAGCTGGGATGTCACCTGACAAGTTGAGAAAATATTGGCTCGGCTACAGCTAAAATTTATGTGCTGTTCCAGTTGCTACACCACTGGAAGTAGCTGACTGGACTGGAAATCATGCAGAGATTCCCTGCGGTTGTTGCCTGTTGATTGGAGCATCTCAGTTACAAGGTAGGAATGGACAGATTGGGTGCTCACTGGAGCGAAGGGGTGAATTGAAAATGATCAGAGTTTGCAAGCCTTGTCCTGTGACAATGGCCTGGTATTCTACACTTGTTCATATCCTATTTCTGATCTTCTCTGATATTATATCATGGAGATCATTCTTACTGGTTGCATCACCATCTGGAATGGAGGAGCTGCTGCACAGGATTAAAAGCAGCAGTAGAAAGTTTTGATCTTAGCCAGCTCCATCATGGGCATTAGATAACCCACCATCGAGGAGATCTTCAAAAGGTAATACCTCAAGAAGACGGTATCCATTATTAAAGACCCCTGCTACCCAGGGTATGCCCTCTTCTCATTATTACCATCAGAGAGGAGGTACAGGAGCCTGAAGACACACGCTCAACATTTCAGGAACAACTTCTTCCTCTCTGCCATCAGATTTCTGAATGGACAGTGACCCTGTAAAGTCTACCTCATTAAATTTGCTCTCTTTTTACACTATTTATTTATCTTTTTTAATATATATTTCTTATTATAATTGTTAGTATATTTTGCATATTGCTGCAAAACAACAAGTTTCATGACATATGTCAGTGATCATAAACCTGATTCTGATTCATTTAGGTGGAGTTCTCGCCTACACTTTCTAAACTTGCCAATTGTGTCAACCACATTAGCAATCAGATTAAGAACTCCCTCAGTGTCTTCAAGCGTATACCAGAACTTCTGACCCAGAGGAAATCTACTCTGCAATCTATCATCTTAAACATTGGTAAGCAGAGGCCACGAGACCTCCACTTCCTCACTACCATGGGTCCTCCACAACATCTGTCTCTTCATTATTACACCATGAAATATTGCACCACAATACATCATAGCCTGAGATTCCATCATGTTACGTATTATATCACAACATGTAAGAGTTTGTGAGATCATATGGCAGGAGGATGTGTCACTATTTCTCATATGGAGTATTGTGAGCAGTTTTGGGCTCCTCATTGAGAAAAGGTGTGCTGGCATTGGAGAGGGTCCAGAGGAGGTTTACGCAAAATATTCTGATAACGAAGGAGTTAATGTAACGGGAGTGTTTGATAGCCCTGGGTCAGTATTCACCAGAGTTCTGAAGAATGCAGCATTGAAACCTATCAAATATTCAAAGCCTAGATAGAATGGACATGGAGAGGATGCTTTCAATTGTCGGTAAGTATAGAACCAGAGACCATAGCCTCAGAATACAAGAACATTCCTTTAGAACAGAGATGAGAGGAAACTTCTTTCACCAGAGGTTGGTGAATCTGTGGAATTCATTGCAACAGATGGCTGTGGAGGGCGTCATTCAGTATATTTAAAGTGGAAGTTGATTGGTTCTTCATTAGTAAGGACATCAAAGAAGGCAGGAGAATGGAGTTGAGAGGGATAATAAATCAGTCATGATCGAATGGCAGAGTAGACTTGTTGGACTGAATGGCCCAATTTTGCTCCTATGTTTTAGGGTGTTTTATGGAGATGTGCACATCTACAGTGAGAAATAATAACCCGTGTGGCTGTGCCAATCATCATTTAATTTCCATTTGGTATAAATACAGTATGTTGGTGTTATGTAACATTCAGCAGTGTGTGTTATTGTTTAATAATTAAGATAAAAAATTAACTTGTCGCATATTCATCAAAACATAAAGTGAAAATGCTTCACTTGTGTCAAAGACTAACACAGTCTTAAAATGTGCTGGGGGCAGCCCACAAGTGTTGAAATGTTTCCTGTGCCAACATAGCATGCCCACAACTCACTAAGCCAAACCATACACAAATAGACTATCTTTCTGATACGTAGAGAGGAATTGGGAGCAAGTTTCTTGTATGTTTTGTACTTTGGATTTCCTTGCTCCTTCAGATGTGATTTCCTGCAGAGTCTCTACTTCAATGGGGACTCCACTGGCTACGTCTGAAATTCCCATCCTGCCTTTTTGTCATCTCTTGGCACCTTGAGTCATAGAGCATTGTAGCACAGAAACAGACCCTTTGGCTCATCTAGTCCATACTGAACTGTTATTCTGTCTACTCCCATTGACTCGCACCTGGACAATCGTCCTCCATACTTCTCCCATCTATGTACCTATCCAAATTTCTCTTAAATGTTGAAATTGAACCAGCTTGCACTACTTCTGCTAGCAGCTCATACCACACTTGCACCACCCTCTGAGCGAAGAAGTTTCCTCTTAAGTATTTTACCTTTCACCCCCTAAACCATGACTTCTAGTTCTAGTTTCACCAAACCTCAGTGGAAAAAGCCTGCTTACATTTACCCTGTCTACACCCCTCATAATTTTGTCTACCTCTATTAAATCTCCCCTCTTTAATTTACACCCTAGGGAATGAAGTCGTAACCTATTCAACCTTTTCCTGTACCTCAGTTCCTCAAGTCCTAGCAACATCCTTCTAAATTCTGTCTCCCTAACTGACCCTTTGATCATACACCCAAGCATCTGCTTGCACTCCAGTGGTGGATCTCAGGAGATTTCACAATGAGAAAGGTGCAAAATAATTGTTGATGATGTAATGCATCTTGTTCTTGCAGAGCATGATGAGGAGATTAAGAAGATCCAAGCTCAGATCAGCAACGGCATGGCAACCAATGCCTCCAACCTTCAGAACTATTTGAAAACCTGGGATACCTACCGTGAGATCTGGGAGATCAACAAAGATTCTTTCATCCGCCGTTACCAGCGCCTCAAACCCGCTGTCTCATCCTTTGACGCTGATATTGCTCGGTGAGGGGTTTTTCTACTAAATGTTATTTCTGCCCTCCAGTCAAAGCCCCTTTACCATCTTCCTGAAGAACAATGGGTTCTTACAGTCCTCTGACCACAGTTCACTTCTTGTGTGAGTCTAGGCACAAACATGTCTCCAGAGGTGGAGAGACACAGGACAGAATCTGTATATAGCGAATAGAACACTACAGCACAGTACTGGTCCTTCAGCCCATAATGTTGTGCTGATCTTTTAACCTATTCTAAGCTCAATTAACTCTTCCGTTCCCTCTCACATAGCCCTCCATTTTTCTATCATCCATGTGCCTAACTAAGAGTTTCTTAAATGCCCTTGGGTGGTTTCACACACCCAGCACTCTCTGTGTTAAATACTTACCTCTGACATTCCTTCTATACTTCCTCCAATCAGCTTAAAATGATTCCCCCTCATATTAACCCTTTCTACACTGCGAAAAAGTCTCTGGCTGTCCAGTTGATCTATGCCTCTTGTCATCTTGTACACCTCTGTCAAGTCACGTCTCGTCCTCCTTTGCTCCAAAGAGAAAGTCCCAAGCTCACTCAACCTTTCCTCATAAGACATGCTCTCCAAGCCAGACAGCATCCTGTAAATCTCCTCTGTACCCTCTCTAAAGCTTCCTCATTCTTCCTATAATGAAACGATCAGAAATAAACACTACCTCACTACTTTTTTATTTCTATTTTTTGCACTACCTATTTAACTGTTCTGCGCGCGTACACACACACACACACACACACACACAAATGCACACACACTCATTCACAACAAAGAGAAAACAGGTCTCTACAAAATGATCTAAATTAATTACAAATATAAAGCACAAAATAATTAATTGCAAAAATATTCACCCCTTTGATATGACACACCAAGTCATCACTGGGTGTAGCCAATTGGTTTTAGAAGTCACATTATTATTTAAATGGAGATCTGTTTTTGGAGACCTGTGTGCAATTAAGGTGTTTCAATTGATTATAGTAAAAATACACCTGAACCTGGAAGGTCCAACTGCTGGTGAGTCAGTATTCTGGCAAAAATTACACCATGATGACAAAAGAACTCTCTAAGCAACTCCACAAAAAGCTTATTGAAAAGCACAAGTCCGGAGATGAATAGAACATTTCCAAGTCACTGAATATCCCTTGGAGTACAGTTAAGTCAATCATCAAGAAATGGAAAGAATATGGCATAGCTTTATGTCTGTCTAGAATGGGCCATCCTCAAAAACAGAGTGACTGTGCAAGAAGGGGACTAGTGAGGGAGGCCACCAAGAGACCTATGACAACTCTGGAGGAGATACAAGCTTCAGTGGCTGAGATGGGAGAGACTGCGCATACAACTGTTGCCTGGGTGCTTTACCAGTTCCAGCTTTATGGGAGAGTGGCAAAGAGAAAGCCACTGTTGGAAAGAAACTCTCATGAAATCTCGGCTAAAATTTGCCAGAAGGCATCTGGGGGACTCTGAAGTCAGCTGGAAGAAGGTTCTATGGTCTGATGAAATCAAGATTGAGCTTTTTGGCCATCAAACTAAATGCTATGTTTGGCATAAGCCAAACACCACACATCAAAAACACACCATCCCTACCATTGTGCTGGCTGCATCAGGCTGTGGGGATGCTTCACTGTAGCAGGCCCTAGAAGGCTTATGAAGGTAGAGGGTAAAATAAATGTAGAAAAAATACAAGAAAATCCTGGAGGGAAAACCTGATGCCATCTGCAAGAGAACTGTGACTCGGGAGAAGATTTGTTTTCCAGCAAGATAATAATCCCAAGTATAAAGCCAAAGCTACTCAGGAATGACTTAAAAACAACAAAATTAATGTCCTGGAGTGGCCAAGTCAGAGTCCAGATTGAGAATCCAATAGAGAATTTGTGGCTGGACTTGAAACAGGCTCTTCACTCACAATACCTATGTAATCTGACAGAGCTTGAGCAGTTTTGTGAAGAAGAATGGGGAAAAATTGCCGTGTCCAGATGTGCAAAGCTAATTGAGACCTATCCACACAGACTCAAGGCTGTAATTGCTACCAAAGTTGCATCTTTCCCCTCAGCTATGTGGAGTACTTTGCCATGTATTCAACCTGAGCCTGAGGCTCCGGAGGGTTCCTGTGCTGTGGAAGACGTCCTGCCTCATCCCTATGCTGAAGATGCCGCGCCCCAGCGGCCTCAATGACTACAGACCGGTGGCATTGACCTCCCACATCATGAAGACCCTGGAGAGACTTGTTCTGGAGCTGCTCCGGTCTATGGTCAGGCCACACTTAGGTCCCCTCCAGTTCGCCTACCAGTCCCGGCTAGGAGTTGAGGATGCCATCGTCTACCTGCTGAACCGTGTCTACGCCCACCTGGACAAGCCAGCGAGCACTGTGAGGGTCATGCTTTTTGACTTCTCCAGTGCGTTCAACACCATCCGCCCTGCTCTGCTGGGGGAGAAGCTGACAGCGATGCAGGTGGATGCTTCCCTGGTATCATGGATTCTTGATTACCTGACTGGCAGACCACAGTACGTGTGCTTGCAACACTGTGTGCCCGACAGAGTGATCAGCAGCACTCGGGCTCCACAGGGGACTGTCTTGTCTCCCTTTCTCTTCACCATTTACACCTCGGACTTCAACTACTGCACAGAGTCTTGTCATCTTCAGAAGTTTTCGGATGACTCTGCCATAGTTGAATGCATCAGCAAGGGAGATGAGGCTGAGTACAGGGCTACGGTAGGAAACTTTGTCACATGGTGTGAGCAGAAATATCTGCAGCTTAATGTGAAAAAGACTAAGGAGCTGGTGGTAGACCTGAGGAGAGCTAAGGTACCAGTGACTCCTGTTTCCATCCAGGGGGTGAGTGTGGACATGGTGGAGGATTACAAATACCTGGGGATATGAATTGACAATAAACTGGACTGGTCAAAGAACACTGAGGCTGTCTACAAGAAGGGTCAGAGCCGTCTCTATTTCCTGAGGAGACTGAGGTCCTTTATCATCTGCCAGACAATGCTGAGGATGTTCTATGAGTCTGTGGTGGCCAGTGCTATCATGTTTGCTGTTGTGTGCTGGGGCAGCAGGCTGAGGGTGGCAGACACCAACAGAATCAACAAACTCATTTGTAAGGCCAGTAATGTTGTGGGGATGGAACTGGACTCTCTCATGGTGGTGTCTGAAAAGAGGATGCTGTCTAAGTTGCATGCCATCTTGGTCAATGTCTCCCATCCACTACATGATGTACTGGTTGGGCACAGGAGTACATTCAGCCAGAGACTCATTCCACCGAGATGCAGCACTGAGCGTCATAGGAAGTCATTCCTGCCTGTGGCCATCAAACTTCACAACTCCTCCTTTGGAGGGTCAGACATCCTGAGCCAATAGGCTGGTCCTGGATTTATTTCATAATTTACTGGCATAATTTACATATTACTATTTAACTATTTATGGTTCTATTACTATTTATTATTTATGGAGCAACTGTAACGAAAACCAATTTCCCCCGGGATTAATAAAGTATGACTATGACTATGACTATCTACTAAATACTAACTTGAAGGAGGTGAATACTTATGCAATCAATTATTTTGTGTTTAATAATTGTAATAAATTTAGACCAGTTTGTAGGGCTCTGTTTTCACTTTGACATGAAAGAGTTTTTTTTCCTGTTGACCAGTGTCAAAAAAGCCAAATTAAATCCACTGTGATTCACTGTGAAACGATAAAACATGAAAATTTCCAAGGGAGGTGAATGCTTTTATAGGCCCTGTATAGTTACTGTAATTCACATTTTTTTCTATTATTATGTATTGTTATGTATTGCAGTGTACTGCTGCTGCAAAGACAATACATTTCACAACATATGCCGGTGATATTAAACCTGATTCAGATTCTGACGTTACCTTGTGGCTTTTGAACTCAAATTCCTGACTAAAATGAAGGCCAACATACCATATTCTCCTATGCTCCTGGGATTAAAGTTCTAACCTATCCAACCCTTTCCTATAACTCAGGTCTTCAAGCCCAGCAATATCTATGTAAATTCTCTGCACTCTTTCGAGTTTTACATATCTTTCCTGTGGGTAGGTGACCAAAACTGCACACAATACTCTAAATTTGGCCTTACCAAGTTTTATACAACTTCAACATAACATTTCAACTCCTATTCTCAATACTCTGATTTATGAAGGCCAATGTGCCAAGAGCTGTCTATATGAACCTGTCTGCCTGAGTTGCTACTTTGAAGGAATTATGGATCTGTATCTCCATGTCCCTCTGTTTTACTGCACTCCTCAGGATTGTACTGTTCACTGTGTAAGTCCTACTCTAGTTTGTCCATCCAAGGTGCAACACTTCCACTTCTGAAGAAAAGCGTAAGGAACTTCAACTCCTTCCTGGGATGGGTAAACCTTGTAGGGGTCTGAAATAGCAATGTAAAGGCTTTACAGAAGTTGGCCAATCAGTAATAAGGGGCTATAGATCATTGCTGAAGGATGTGAAAGAGAAAATTAATAAGATTTTTCATAGACTGACCATGCTATGGCTTACCTATTGTCAGTGAGAAAAACATCATTTAATGGTAAACACATGAGATTCTGCAGTTGTTAGAAATCCAGAGTAGCACACACAAAATGCTAGAGGAACTCACCTAACCAGGCAGCATCTATGGAGAAGAATAAATGGTCAACGTTTCAGTCTGAGACCCTTCATCAGGACTGGGAAGGAAGGCTTATCACTCTCCTGGTGAAACATCTTGGCCTGAAATGTAGACTATTTATTCCTATCCATAGATGTTTCCTGACCTGTTGAGTTCCTCCAGCATTTGTGAGTGCATCACTTAATGAGTTAGGACTTGGGATGATGAATGGAACCAAAGTGGAGAGCCCCAGCAAGCAACTCACCAATCCTCTGGCTTCAATCAGAATGACGTTATTTACCCTCCTGCTTCCTGAACTGTGGCACTTGCTTATTCCTCTTTGGATCTCAGTTGTCACTGAAGTTGCACACGTCATCCCTCTGCAACTCTGCTCTTTGTTTGCAGATACACAGAGGTGGCCAACAATGTGCAGAAGGAAGAGACGGTCGTACAGATTCAGTTTGTGCTCCTGGACTGTTCTCCACTCAAATTCTCCCTCGTCCAGCACTGCAGTGAGTGGCAGAACAAGTTCACCACCCTACTGAGTGAGATGGCAAGCAATGTGCTGATGGATTTACTCGGGTTCCTGGAAGAGAACAGAAAAAAGTGAGTGATCACTCTGCTCTAGACCTGTATCATAGCCCTGTCTGCAGCTGATCAGCTCTATTTGTTGCATAGAACATAGAACATGGAATACAATGGCACAGTAGAAGCCCTCTAAGGTCAATCTAACGCAGAGGTTCTGAACCCTTTTTATGCCATGGACCCTTAACGTTAACCGGGGTGTCTGTGGTACCCAGGTTAGGAACCCCTAATCAAACCCTTCCCTCCTGCATGGTCCTCCATTTTTCATCATCTATGTGCCTGTCTAAGAGTTTCTTAAATACCCTTGATGTACCCGTCTCTACCACCACTCTGGTAAGGCATTCCACACACCCACCATCCTCTGTGTAACAAAAAACTCATCTCTAACATTCCTCCCTATATTTCCCTCCAATCACTTCAAAATTATGCTCCCTGGTGTTATCCTTAGCAAAACATAGAGTGAAATGTACTGTTTGCATCAACAACCAACACAGTCCACGGATGTGCTGAAGGCAGCCTGTAAGTGTCACCACACTTCCGGTGCCAACATAGCAAGCCCACAACTCACTAATTAACCCGTACATGTACGTGTTTGGAACGTGGGAGGAAACCGGAGCACCGAGGGAAGCCCCCATAAATGGTAATGAGGAGATTGTGCAAACTCCTTACTGATAGCAGTGGGAATCGAACCTGGGTCACTGACACGGTAATAGTGTAAGAACCACTATGCTACTGTACCAGCTTGTAGTATCTTCCTACAATTGTGCTGGCTCTTTCCAGCCACCCTCAGTTACTGGTAAGAGATGTCTTTCCCTCCATTGTCTTTACAACTCATCAATGCTCTGAACTAGGGGCCTTTGTAACTCCTAAGATAGGACTGTAGTCACTTATTCCTTACCAACCAGGAGCACTGCACAGTGACAGCTGGCAGGAGCACCGATCGATCTCTCTTACTCTAAACTTGAATGTGAATAAACAGGATGGACAGAATGGCCACCTTCTTTGCATAAGACTTGTGTGTCTTGAGCAAAAGTCAACAGACTGCTAATCTCCCCGGGCTGCACACTGTGGTTTCCTGAGAATAATTAGTTTTTGAAGTGCTGAACACGACCTGAGAGACAATTATTAAATCTTTATTTGATATCTGACTCTCCCAGCTGTGCTATTGATTGGGTCTAAGATAGACAGCACAATAGAAACATAGATATGAAGTATTGACTCTATATTAGACTCCATCAATTTCAAGGTTCAGTGGTTACTGGGAGTTCTCTCTCTTGGCAAACATCAAATTTACTATCAATCACTTGATTCCGTGATACTTGTAAAAGATTGCCAGCAGTGTGGAGGAAGAGAGGGATTTTGGGGGGTCCACGCCCTTAGAACCTCACAGTTGCCACATAAGTAATAGGGTGGTTAACAAGGCATATAGTGTGTTGACCTTTATTTGTAAAGGAATTGAGTTCAAGAGCCGTAAGGTAACGTTGCAGCTCTATAAAACCCTGGTTAAACCACACTAGGAGAATTGTGTTCAGTTCCAGTTACCTCATTTATAGAAAGGATGTGGAAGCTTTGGAGAAGATACAGAGATTTATCAGGATGCTGCCTGGATTGGTGTATGTGTCTTATGAGGATTAGATGAGCAAGCTAGAAGTTTTCTCTTTTAAATGAAGGAGGATGAGAGCTGACTTGATGGTAGTGTATAAAATAAGAGGCATAGCTGGAGTGGAAGCCAGAGCCTTTTTCTCAGAGTGGAAATGGCTGATACTAGCTAATGTGCAAGCCATAGAGAACAAGGTGGATGATCTTAAAGGGAGACTCACCTACTGCAGGGAGATGCAGAACTGCCGTGTATTCTGTTTCACCGAGACCTGGCTCTCCCCTGCCACCCCCAACTGTGCCATCTGACTGGAGGGATTTTTGATCCATCGGATGGACCGCATGGCGTCTTCGAGCAAGACGAGGGGAAGTCGTGTCTGCCTACTGATCAACACTGGGTGGTGCTCGGACACAGTGGCACTGACAAGCTCCTGCAGCCCGGACCTGGAACACCTGTCGGTGAAGCGTCGTCCCTACTATCGGTCATACTGACAGTGGTCTACATTCCCCCCCAGGTGGACGTGGAGTGTGCTCTGAACATACTGTATGCCAACATCAGTGAACTTGAGACCAGGTATCCGGAGGCTTTGCTCATTACATCCGGGGACTTTAACCAGGCCAACCTCGGAAAGGCGCTGCCAAAGTTATACCAACATGTCTCAGCCCCACTAGAGGCCCGAATTTATAATTTAAATTTTTAATATTTACTGATTTTAACTGTTTTTAATATCTTTAATATTTAATCCAGGGAGTGTGAAGCGCAGAATCAAATATCGCTGTGATGATTGTACGTTCTAGTACCAATTGTTTGGCAACAATAAAGTATTTATAATTTTTATTTATTATACTTTTGAGGTGAGTGGAGGGAAGTATAGGGGGACTGGCAGAGGTGGTGGTAGAGGCATATACATTGGGGACATCTACAAGATTTTTGGATAGACACATAAATGGAAGAAAAAAATGAGGGTTATGAAGGGAAGAAGGGTTAGATTGATCTCAGAGTAGCTTTTAACGTTGGCATGACATTGTGGGTGGAAGGGCCGTACCATGCTGTACCAGTCTTTGTTGTATGAGATTGTTGAAACAGCGTGTCAAGGGGAGGCAGAAAGATGTGGCCACCCATATTTACGTGCAGTTTCTACAGGCAACATTGGAGTATATGACCACACTTGGAGTATTGTGAGGAGATTTATTTTAATTATTTAGAGATACAGCACAGTAACAGGCTTTTCTGGCCCAATAAAGCCCATGCTGCCCAATTACTTCCCTATGACCAATAACCTACTAAGCTGTATGTCTTTGGAAGGTGCGAGGAGAACTGGGGCACCCAAGGAATCAGATCTGGTCACAGGAGAATGTACATACCTGCAGACAGCAGTGGTATTGAACCCATTGTAATAGTGTTACACTAACCACTGTACTACTGTGCCACTCCAACTTTTGAGTTCCAAGAGCAGACTGGCACTGGAGAGGGTCCAGCCATCATCAGACAATCATCCTGGAAATGAAAGCTTTAACGTACGAGGAGTGTTTGATGGTTCTGGGTCTGTACGTGCTGGAGCTTAGAAGAAAGAAGTGTGTGTGTGGTGGGGGGAGGGTGGTTTGGAATCTCATTGAAGCCCACTGTATATTAAAATGCCCAGATAGAGTGCACATGGAGAGGATGTTACCTCCAGTGTGGGAGTCTAGGACTAGAGGGCCCAGCCTTAGAATAGAAGGCTGTCCCCTTAGAACAGAGGTGACAAGGAATTTCTTTAGCCAGAGGGTGGTGAATCTGTGGAAATCATTGCCACAGATGGCCGAGGAGGATATGTCACTGGGTATATTTAAGATAGAGGTTGATAGGTTCTTAATTAGTGAGGACATCAAAGATTACAGGGAAGGCAAGAGAATGGGATTGAGAGGAAAAATAAATCAGCCATGGTAGAATGGCAGACTGAATGGACCAATTCTGCTCATATGTTTTATGGTCTTATGGAATAACTGTGAGCCTCTATCAGTCATGAGAATGGAATTATCTATGTGATAAAGATCAAGTTCAATGCTAACACATCCTCTCTCCTCTGACTTACTCCCACCCCCAATCTCAGAGTCAGCCATGTTCCACAAAACCTAGAAGAGCTGACATCTGGTATCCAGTTACTGGAGGTGCTTCAGAGTGAGCTCCCAAAGATGGAGGCACGCATCCCACCCATCCATGAGCAGTTCAGCATCTTGGACAAGTACGAGTTCCAGATCGATGAAAATGTAAGTGCTCACTCGTGCTGTCAGCAGTAGCCCATTGATAAAGGCCCCCACGCTTTTCCATTTTCTCACCCTCTCTTGTTCCTCTCCCAAAGGTCCGTTACCGACTGGAGTCCCTGAATGGTGAATGGATGAATTTCCAGCAGACGCTGATTGACAGTGAGAGCATGTTGAAGAAACACAAGGAAAAGTTCAGGGCAGGCCTTATCCACTCTGCGGAGGAGATGAAACGGAAAACCCAGTTAGCAATTGAAGATTTCTCCATGAGGGGTAGGCAGCACTCAACCACAGCAGACCCAGAGGGGGCTCTCCTGCGCAGAAGCCTGCAATACCTGCCTCTCTAACTGTTAAAGCACAGCAGCCATCTTCCTAACAAAGCAAATGCATTTCTAAAGACCTTTTTGAGGTTCAAAGTTCAAAGTAAATATGTTGCCATGTACAGCCCTGAGATTCATTTTCTTGTGGGCATACTCAATAAGTCCCAATAGAATACTAACTGCATTAGAATCAGTGAAACACTGTACCAACATAGGTGTTCAACCAGTGTGCAAAAGGCAATAAATATGCAAATATAAAAAAACCCAATATAATAATAAATAAATAAATAAGCAATAACTATTGAGAACATGAAATTAGGAGTTCTTGAAAATGAGTCTATAGGTTGTGGGAACATTTTAGTGATGGGTCTAGAGAAATTGAGTGAAGTTATCCACTTTAGTTCAAGAACCTGATGGTCAAGGGGTAAGAACTGTTCCTGAACCTCAAGCTGTGAGCCGTGAGGCTCCTGATGGCAACAGTGGAAAGAGAGCATGGCATGGGTGGTGGGGGTCCCCAAGTGACAACACTCCATGTAGATGTGCTCAGTGGTGGGGAGGGCTTTACCCATAATAGACTGGGCTGTATCCACTACTTTTTACAGGATTTTCGTTCAAGGGCATTGATGTATCCACACCAGGCTGTGATGCAATGAGTCAATATACTCTCCACCACTCATCTATAGATGTTTCTCAGAGTTTTAGATGTTATGCCAAATCTTTGCAAACTCCTAAGGAAGTAGAGGCGCTGACGTTCTTTCTTCCTAATTGTACTTACATGCTGGGCCCAGGACAGGTCCTCCAAAATGATAACGCTGAAGAATTTAAAGTTGCTGATCCCCTCCACCTCTGATCTTCTAATGAGGACCTCTATTTTCCCCTCCTGAAGTCAATAATTAGCTCTGTGGTCTTGCTGACATTGAGTAAGAGGTAGTTGTTGAGTCATGGGACATGGCGAACACCTAATGACTCAGGGTAGACACTCAGTGGCCACTTTACTGAGTACACCTGCTTGTAAATGCAAATATCAGCCAATCGTGTGGCAGCAACTCAATGCATGCAGATATAGTCAGGAGGTTCAGTTGCAGTTCAAACCAAACATTGGAATGAGGAAGAAATGTAATCTGAGTGACTTTGACTAGGGATAGATTGTTGATGGTTTGAGCATCCTAGAAACTGGTGATTTTTACACACAACAGTTTCTAGAGTTTACAGACAACGATGTGAAAACAAAACAAAAACATCCAGTGAGCAGCAGTTCTGTGGGCAGAAATGCCTTGTTAATGAGAGAGCTCAGAGGGGAATGGCCTGACTGGTTCAAGCTGCCAGGAAGGCAATTGTAACTCATATAACCATATGTTACAACAGTGGTGTGCAGAAAAACATCTTTAAATGCAAACCTTGAAGATGATGGGCCACAGCAGTAGTAGACCATAACCATACAATCAGTGGCCACTTTATTAGATACCTTATAAAGTGGGCACTGA
Organism: Mobula hypostoma; assembly: GCF_963921235.1. Lineage (NCBI taxonomy): Eukaryota > Metazoa > Chordata > Chondrichthyes > Myliobatiformes > Myliobatidae > Mobula > Mobula hypostoma. The sequence continues at coordinate 106,175,782 of NC_086101.1, read as the reverse complement.
ATGTATGTGTAGATTGTATCCCAGGCAGTGTGACCAGTTAACTCAATGCACAGCAAGCTGCCACATCCAGGGAGAAGGCAGGAGAATGGGGGTGAGAGGGAAAATAAATCAGCCATGATGGAATGTCAGAGCCAGGTTTGATGGGATGGATGGCTTAATTGTGCTTCTACGTCTTATGGTGATGAGCCTCACAGATCCTGCTATAGGGAGTGAAGGAAAGTTGGATACAGTGGTCAGGGGTTCTGAATTATCTCCTAGTGCTTATTAATCAAACTATAATGACTGAAAGCTCTTGTGGATTTTGCTGCTCCTCACTGCCTCCTCCCTTCCCATTACACTGCCAGCAAGTGGCCAGCTGAGACTGAAGACCGATCAGCCGTTCTCCCCTCTCTCCTAGGTCCCTTCAGCAGTGCACTGAGCCCTGATGCTGCATTGGGCCTCATAGCCGAACTGCGCAGTAACCTGAACGCCCTGAAAGCTGAAGAGATTGAAATCCACAATGGCCTCAATGTCTTCAAGATCGATCAGCCCTTGTCCAAGGAGCTCCAGGCTCTGGAGAGAGTAAGCAAGTGTCGGTTGTTGAATCTAATGTCCAGAAGGAATCCGTTCTGACCCCACAATCTGGATTGTGCCACTCTCCGACGTGTGCTCTCTCTCGTGTTCTCTCACTCTCTGTGTCTCGTGTCTATCTAAACATCTCTTAAAAGCCTCTAATATATTTCCCTCTACCACCACACCAGGCAGTGCATTCCAGGCATCCATTATGCTCTGGGTAAAAAAACATAACCCTCACATACCCTTTGAACCTATCCCCTCTCACCTTCAATGCATGCCCTCTGGTATTAGACATTTCTGTCCTGGGAAAAAGATACTCTCTGTCTACTCTATCTATGCCTCTCATAATCTTATAAACCTCTATCAGATTTTCCCTCAGCCTCCGCCGCTCCAAAGGGAACAACCCAGGTTTGTCCAGCCTTTCATTATAGCACATGCCATCTAAATCATGCAGCATCTTTGTTAATTACTTCTGCATCCTCTCCACAGCCTCAACATCCTTCCTATAGTAGGTTGACCAGAAATGTGTGTAATATTGCACTGGAAACTGTTCCTGTCCGTATTATATATGTCACTCCGCTTTTGCTTTGTCTCCAGGACTTGGATTACCTCCGGCAGGCATGGGAGGTCACTAAGGAGTGGGAAGAATCTTGGGTGGAGTGGAAGGGGGAGAAGTTCAGCTCATTGATGACTCAGGTTATGGAGAACACCGCAACTGGCTACTATAGGAAGCTCCACAAGCTTAGCCAGATACTCAAGGTATTTCACTTGAATATCATGTATCTCATCCAGAATATACACACCACCTCACTAACACACACAAAATGCTGGAGGAACTCAGCAAGTCAGGCAGAATCTATGGAGTGGAATAAGTAGTTGAGGCTTTGGGCCAAGACCCTTCATCAGAAAGGGGCAGAAGCCAGAACAAGTAGTGAGGGGAGTTGAAGGAGTATAAGCTGGTAGGTGATAGGTGCGTGAGACTAGGTGATGTAAGAAGCTGAGAGGGGATAGGTGGAAGAGAGACAGTAAGAGGTTTAAGAAGGAGGAATCTGATAGGAAAGTGGACCATGAGAGCAAGACAAGAAGGGGGGAATCTAGAGGGAGGTGAGAAGGGAGGGGATAGAGAGAAACCAGAATGGGGAATGGAGAAAGAGAGAAGAGGAGGGGTAAAAATCACCAGCAGTTAGAGAAATCAAGATTCATGCCACATTAGATGTTACCCAGACGGAGAATGAGGTGTTGCTTCTGCAACCTGAGTTTGGCCTCTTCATGGAAGTAGAGGAGACCAAGGACTAATATGTCAGAATGGGAATGGGTGGCCACCAGGAGATCTTGCTTTTTTGTGGTGGTGGTGCTCGATGAAGCAGTCCTCCAATCTACATCGGATCTCACTGATGCAGAGAAGGCTGCACCAATTCTGGCAACTCAGCGCTGAATTTAAACGAATGGATGTAAAATTGGATTCTATTCAAAAAACATTAAGTGAACACGATAAACAGATAAAAGAGAATGAAGACACTTTGACGATGTTGGATGTGAAGATTGATGACCTGGAAAAGATCTGTGATAAATAGTCAAAGGTTAATGAAAAATTAAGACAGAAGATTATCGACTTAGAAAATAGAAGCAGAAGAAATAATTTACGTATTCTAGGTTTTAAAGAGTTAATAGAAGGCAATCAGCCTTCGGAATTTTTTGCAAACCTTTTGGCTAACTTATTTCCGAATATTTTAAAATCTCTACCTAAAATAGACCGAGCTCATAGATCGCCAGTACCAAGACCTCCTCCAGGAGAACAACCCCATTCAGTGATAATTTGTCTTCACGACTTTCAAACAAAGGAAGTTTTAATTAGTGGATCTTGTCAGAAAGGTATGATTGATTATGAAGACCAGAAGATCAGAATTGTGGAGGATTTTTCACCCGAGGTGTTGAATAAATGCTTCAATTTTAAAAAGGTTATGTTGGAGTTGTATAATAAAGGTTTTAAACCCTCTCTTCGTTACCCTGCTCGTCTTAGAATCATTTTGAAAAATGGTTCTGTTCGACTCGAGAGGTGCAGGATTTTTTAACTTCCAAATCAGTATCAGAAATTTAACTGTTCAATATTTCCCTATCTAAATCTATGTTGCGTCTCCCTGATGGATCCTTTTTTTTAGAATCAGCAGTCTAACTGTTCATTACTTTCTTTTATGAATGATTTTTTTTTACTTTTGGTATACCTTCATATCTAATTTTTTTGTTCTTTTATTTCTTTGCTTAGAAAATTAAGGACCTAACATCAGTAAATTTTCATTGAGTTAATACCTTCCAAGTTAATATGTTCTGAATTTTCTTAGTTCTTTTTAATATTTTATACTATATTTTTTCATGAGGTTTTTTTAATAAGTTTAATTTTGCTGTTTTTTGTTATGTCTTGTTGGAATGCAGTTAGCCTTGGAAATTTTTTGGAGCTCAGCCAGTAGATTGTTTTGGGAGGGTAATATTGGTAGGTTTAGCTGTCGACTGTCCTTTGGTCGACTTTCTCTCTTTGGGTGGGGGGGCGGGGCGTGGGTTTCTTCTTTTCTATCAGCTGTTTGGTTCTCTTAGCTTCATTTGTTGCTTGGTTACTTTATCTTAAAGCTCATTGTTTGGATTTAATATACATTCCAGTGGTTTTTATTCTAACCTCTCTTTTAAGCAATATTTAAAATGGATCATACTATTAATTTACTTAGTTCTAATGTGAAAGGATTAAACCATCCTGTGAAATGTAATAAGATATTTAATTATATTAAGAAATTGAATGCCTCAATTATTTTTTTACAAGAAACACATGTTCGTAAATATGATATTTTACATCTTTTCAGCCGTTGGAAGGACTTATTGTTTCATTCCTCTTTTCAGGCTAAGGCCAGAGGAGTGTCGATTCTTATAGACAATTCAGTTTCTTTGTTCAACATAATGTAGTGGCTGATACCAATGGGCGTTTTGTTATAGTGTCAGGGAAATTAGGTAAAAAATTAATGGTTTTTGCTAATTTGTATGCCCCGAATATAGATGATCCACGTGTTTTTGAACGCTTTTTTTGCTTTTACCAGACTTAAGACTGTATTCTCTGGTTTTAGGAGAAAACTTCAGCTGTTGTTTAGATCCTGTTTTAGATCGCTCATCTTTTAAGTGATTGACTTTTAGTAGATCTGCCTCCTTTATCCAAACTTTTCTAATGAAATGTGATATTGTTGATGTTTGGCGCTTTTTGTATCCAACAGATAAACAGTACTCACTATTTTCTCATGTTCATCATACGTATTCCAGGACTGATTATTTCTTTGTTGATAGCTAATTGATTCTATTGGTTCGATCCTGTGAATATAAAGAAATTGCTGTTTCAGATCATGCTCCTGTGTTTTTATCTTTAAATCTTCCAGATGTCTCCCAAATAAACAGATTCTGGCACTTTAATCAAACTCTGTTATCTGATAAGAATTTAAAAAAATTTTTGGAGAGACAAATTACTCTTTTTTTGAAGAAAATACACTAGAAGAGACTTCTACTCTTATTTTATGGGATGCTTTTAAGGCTTATATTAGAGGTCAAATTATTTCTTTTACTGCAAGTGCTAAGAAAAAAGCTAATAAGGAGAGAATTGAATTAGCCAATCAGTTGAAACAATTCGACCAAAAATATGCTTTGGCTCCAGATCCTGCTTTATATAAAAGACGTGTTGAAATTAAAACTAAATATGATCTGCTTTTAACTTAACCAATTGAAATTCAACTTTTAAAAGATAGAAGTCAGTTTTATGTTCATGGAGATAAAACGGGCAAACTATTGGCTAACCAATTAAAGACCTTTATAGTTAAATGCCAAATTAAAGAAATTTGTAAAGCTAATGGTGATAAAGCATCTAATGATTTAGAAATAAACAATGCTTTTAGAGAATTCTATTCTAAGCTTTAAAGTTCTGATCCTCCTAAAGATAATACTGTAATGAATAATTTCTTAGATCGATTAAATATTCCTACACTTTCTGGTGATAATCAAAAATTGCTGGATCAACCCATTTCTTATGAGGAAATTGCCGAGGTTGTTCACTCTTTGCACTCGGGGAAGTCTCTGGGTCCTGATGGCTTTTCTGGAAAGTTTTATAAGGCTTTTTCCTCCTTTCTTATACCTCACTTATATTCAGTCCTTTCGGACTCTTTTAAATTAGGTAGGTTGCCACAATCTTTTTATAAGCCTCTATTTCGCTTATTCTTAAAAAGAATAAGGATCCAACTGAATTTTCTTCATATAGACCAATTTCCTTACTTAATGTTGATACTAAAATTTTATCTAAACTTTTGACTTGTCGGGTTGAAAATATTTTGCCATCTATTATTTCTGATGATCAGACTGGATTTATCAAAAATTGATACTCCCACTTTAATATTCGTCATTTATTGAATGTTATTTATTCTCCTTCTAAAGAGATATCAGAATGTGTGGTATCCTTAGATGCTGAGAAAACCGTTGATTGGGTTGAATGGAATTATTTATTTAAAACTTTAGAAGAATTTAACTTTGGGCCTGATTTTATTCAATGGATTAAATTATTTATCTCCCTCCACTCAGATTCTTACTAACTCTCAGAATTCTAAACCATTTAAACTTCAACATGGAACTAGACAAGGCTGTCCTTTGAGTCCTTGTTGATTTGGTCTTAGAACCTTTAGCTATTGCTTTCTGGGAATCTAATGACATCACTGGGATTTTAAGGAGGGGTATCACTCACAGAGTGTCGCTTTATGCTGATGACCTTTTGCTCTACATTTCTAATATGGAGTCTTCTTTACCTTCCGTACTTTCTTTACTCTCCTGCTTTAGTCAGTTTTCAGGATATAAACTTAACTTTCATAAGAGTGAACTTTTTCCTTTGAATAATTTGGTATTAGTTAAAATTCCTTTTAAAATTGTAAGAAATCAATTTACTTATTTGGGCATAACAATTACTAGGAATTATAAATTCCTTTTTAAAGAAAATTTTTTTATACTTCTGAATTATGTTAAGAAGGCACTATCAAATTAGTCACCCCTCTCTTTATCGTTGATTGGCTGAATTAATTCTATTAAAATGAATATTTTGCCTAAATTTTTATATTTATTTCAGGCTGTACCTGTTTTTATTCCTAAATCCTTTTTTGATTCTCTGGATTCTATTATATCTTCTTATCTATGGAAAAATAAAATTTCTCGATTAAATGAAGTTCATCTTCAAAAAGCTAAAGAGAATGGAGGTTTAGCCTTACCCAATTTTAGGTTTTATTACTGGGCAGTCAATATACGGAATCTTACGTTTTGGTTATATTAATCGAGAGGACTGTCCAGTCTGGGTTTCTTTAGAAGCTAATTCTGTTAATAAATTTTCTGACATTTCTCTTTTCGGATCCTCAATTCCTTCATCTTTAAGTAATTTAACTGATAATTTTGTAGTTAAACACACTTTGAGGATTTGGGTACAATCTAGAAAATATTTTGGTTTATTGAGTTTTTCCACTTTCAAGTCCCATTTTTTCTAACTTTTTTTTAAACTTTCCATGACTGATGTAGTTTTTAAAGAGTGGAATAGATTGGGTATTAAATGTTTTCAGGATTTGTTTGTTGGATATAGTCTCTCTTCATTTGATCAACTGTCAGCTAAGTATAGCTTACCCAAAACCCACTTTTTTCGATATTTACAAATTAGAGACTTTTTGCGTTCTCAAATACATACATTTCCTAAAAGTCCAGGTAAGAATTTACTTGATACAGTTTTTAATTTGAAACCCTTCCATAATGGATCTATATCTAATATTTATGGTATGTTGTTGGGAATGAGAAATATTCCTTTACACAAAATTAAAAATCGCTGGGAACAAGATTTACAGATCACAATTTCTGAGGATACTTGGAATGAAATTTTTAAATTGCTTAATACCTTATCATTATGTGCCCATCATTTCCTTCTACAATTTGAAGTAGCTCATAGGGCCCACATGACTAAAGATAAGCTGTCTCATTTTTATTCGGATACGTCTCCCTATTGTGATAGATGTAACAATGGAGAAGCTTCACTAATTCAGATGTTTTGGACATATCCGAGTCTTGAAAAATACTGGAAGGAAATATTCCAAACTTTTTCGGTGCTTATTAAAGTAAATTTTAAACCTAATACTTTGACTGCCTTATTGTTGGAGGAAATAATATTTTGGAGACACATGATTTGCATATTTTGGCCTTTATTTCACTCATAGCCAGGAGGGCTTTGTTGCTTAAGTGGAAGGATGTCACTCCACCTACTCATACTCATTGGTTACACGACGTTATGTCTTGCTTAAATTTAGAGAAGATTCGCTGTTCAATTTCTGAACCGAGACAAGATTTTTTAACATTGTGGGGACCTTTCTTGAATTATTTTCAAAATCTTTGATATGCTATTAAGCACGGATGTTGGCTAACACTATGCTTTATTATATGATAAGGATTTTTTTCCTGTTTTTTAACCAAACAGCTGTTTTTTATTCTGGCAGTGGGTTTAGATTTTTTTTGTATAATAAAATGATCTCTTTTCAATATTATGTTTAAATTTAATATATATGGATATGGGGTAATGAGACTATATTTGTGATTCCAATATACTGTAATTGATATATATTATATATCCTACTGTACTCTGTATTCTTTTATGTAAGAAATCAATAAAAATATTGAAAAAGAAAGAGAAGGCTGCACTGGATACAGTAGATGACTTTGACAGACGCACCTAACCTGGAAGGACTGCTTAGGGCTCTGAGTAATGATGAGGAAATAAAGGAGCAGGTGTAGCACTTGCCCCTCATGTAGGGGTAAGTGCCAGGAGGGAGATCAGTGGGGAGGGATGAGTGGCTGATTCACAACTGACTCTCCTTAAAAAAAAAATCATGTGCGTGCACCAGCTGGGCCATTGTTTATTTCCCGTACCTATTTGAACTTGGAAAGATGGCAGTGAGAAACCACCTGGAACTGATACAGTCCTGCTTACATTATTTCTAAAGTGCTAGAAAAGGTGGGGAGTCCCATGGTTGAGACTCAGGAATGGCAGTGAATCTCTAAATGTCTGTTTGTTCTTCCTGGAACTGAAACAATCCTGGTTACAATGCTTCTTTACTACTGGAAAAGGGGAAGGGGGAGGTGCAGGGTTGAGACCCAAGAATGACAGTATCTCTCCAAGTGATGGTTTTGGAATTGATACTGACCTAGCAACACACACAGCTCAGCAGGCCAGAGAGCATCTATGGAAAAGAGTACTGTCGATGTTTGGGCTGAGACCTTTCAGCAGGTCTGGAGTAAAAAAGATGAGGTGTCAGAGTTAGAAGGTGGGGGGAGGGGAGGGAGAAGCTCAAGGTGATAGGTGAAACCAGGAGAGGGGAGGAGTAAAGTAAAGAGCTGGGAATTTGATTGGTGAAAGAAATACAGGGCTGGAGAAGGGGGAATCTAATAGGAGAGGACATGGAAGAAAGAAAAAGGGGGAGACAATGGGCAGGCAAGGAGATAAGGTGAGAGAGGGAAAAGGGGATGGGGAGTAGAGAAGTGGGGGCATTACCAGAAGTTTGAGAAATTGATGTTCATGCCATCGACAGAATACAGTCCTAGTTACGTTGATCCCCTAGTGTTGGAAATGGTGGGGTGTTCACGTTGAAGTTCAGAAATGACAATAAGTGATGATTAGTGAATTGGTGGGGAAAATGGAAAGGATGGTGTTCCCATGCACCTGCCACCCTTGTTCTCCTTGAACGGGCTTGACGGGCACTGTTGAAAAAGTTTTGGAGAGTTTTTTGCAGCAGAAACATGGGATACAGTCTAATGGAAAGCTGCTTTGTTTACGACTGCCACTTCCATTTGCTTGGCTTTCTCAACTTGTCGTCACATCCCGTCTCATCCCACCTCCCAGTATTCCCATCAACGTAGGCTGTTTGCTGTGTGATCAGCACTTGCAGGCTTGTATGAATGGGGAAGATCTTTACCATGATCTTTTCTTCTGCCCAGCTCTGTGTCAGAGATAGAGGGCTTTCCCTGCCAATACTGAGACAGCGTAAAGGATCGCTGTTCTGTAAATGATTTCCTTCCTTGTCTATCATCACCATTTTGGACATGAGAACTCTTGCAAAGAAAAAAAACCATTGGGGCCAACCAGTGTGCAGGGTTTCAACCCGTGACATCAATAATTCCTGTCCTCCCACAGATGCTGTTCGACCTCGGAGTTCCTCCAACAGGTTGCTTGTTGCTCCAGATTTCCACATCTACAATCTCCCATGTCTCCGGCTGGATTAATCACCTGATTTTGTTCCACTCTGTAGGATAGAAACTGGGATGTCATAGCTACATCAAAGAACAAAGTCCAGCAGTTTAAGAAAACAATGCCCCTGATTACTGACCTGAAGAACCCAGCCATGCGTTACAGGTAAATTTGCAATCCTTTCTGCAGTCCTTCCCTATTCTTAGTCCTTCACTTTTCCCTGGGACAGCTATTTCCTCAATACAGATGGATCTTCTGACGTTGGCATTCAGCCTGTGGACTGTTACCTCTGTCAGATTCATAGCTGGGACATGGAGTGTAGAGGAAACTGGGGAGAAGAGTCATAGAGCACTACAGCTCAGAAACTGAAATACTATTCTGCCTAGTTCCATTGACCTACACCTCTGCCATAGCCCTCCATACCCCTCCTATCTATGTACTTACCAAACTTCCCTTAAATGTTGAAATTGAACCCACATCCACCACTTCCACTGGCAGCTCATTTCACGCTCACGTCACCCTCTGAGTGAAGAAGTTCCTCCTCAGGTTCCCCTTAAATGTTTTACAGTTCATTCTTAATTTCTGACTTCTAGTTGTAGTCTTACCCAACCTTAGTGGAAAAAGCCTGATTGTATTTACCCTATCTATACCCCTCATGATTTTGTATACCTCTATCAAATCTCCCCTCATTCTCCTACGCTCCAGGGAATAAAGTTCTAACCTAATTAACCGTTTCCTGTAACTCAAGTCCTCGAGTCCAAGCAGCATCCTCATAAATTTCCTCTGCACTCTTTCAATCTTATTGATATCTTTCCTGTAGGTAGTGAGCAAATCTGCACACAATGGTTCAGATAAGGCCTCAGCATCGTCTTATGCAAGAGTGGAAGAGTCTCAAATGAGGAAACATAGTTACATGATAAGTTCTTTAAGGTGGAGGTACAGAGGGTGATGAATCTCTAGAATTCGTGCCCAAGAGTTGTGGATTCAAGATTGTTGGAAATACTTAAGGTGGAGGGAGAATTTTTTGCGAGGTAATGGAACCGAAGGTTATTGGAGAACTGGGGTTCAAGAATCCTGGTGACTCACTCCTCCTATTCTGTTCTTGTATCAGGATTATTTTTTCTTCTCAGGAATGGAATTCTTGGTTGGGCTGGGGGGAAGGGGAGAAACTGGGATTTCTCTGTAGGGAGCTAGCATAGACTTGATGGACTGAATGCCTCTTGTGCTGTAACAATTCTGTGATATTGTGTTCAGTACAGTTGTAACTGGTCATCTCACCACTTCACCGTGCTGTCACACTCTCCACCTCTCACTATCAGTTCTGAGCATTTCATAATGAAAAGCCATTGCAGGTTCAGATTTATTTATCACAAGCACATGGAAAAGTGAAATGTGTCATATGCTTCTATCTAGCATATATCACCATACACTCAAAACGTTTGTGGTCATTCTCTCCCCAAACAGACCAGGCAGCACACATACACTTCCATATATTCCTGTTACACACTTACACCCAGGCCTCGGGTAGCTCCACCAGCACAAATCACCTTGAGTGACACCCTTAATTATCCTGCCCATAGCTATACAACAAAATTGTGCTCCCAGGCATCTTCCCACATAAATGGGTACATTCCACAGCACCCCTAACCCTAACCCTAATTCATCATCCAACGTGACAGAAACACACACACACACACATACACACACACTCACACAGACACACACAGACACACACACACACACACACACACACTGACCGACCACACTTGTACAAAGCTACACCCTTTAATCCTATGCATCTCCTTCTCTAATCAACACCACCTCTCATCCTAAGCAAATCCATTAAACCTAATAGCCCACCATACCAAACCCATACTTGTGGAGAGGCCTGTGAGAGGATGACTCTCCCGTGTCATTGAAATCAGGTAAAAATGGTAATCGATTTTTGTTTCTCCCCTGTTACTGGCTTCCAGGCACTGGAACAACATCAAGGACGACGTGCAGAAGGTGTTTGACCACACCAGTGATGACTTCACGCTAGAGCGCATCATCGATCTGGGCTTAGAGCAGTATGCAGATGTAATCAGCAGTATCTCAGCAGCAGCCAGCAAGGAGCTCTCCATTGAAATGGTAGGGACTGCACACCTCCATTTCACCCAGTTAGACTGCCAAATTGAAGTTAAATACAATAAATTCTGAAAATGCTGTAAATCCAGAGCAACACGCACAAGATGTTGGAGGAACTCAGCAGGTCAGTCAGCATCTATAAAAGGGAATAAATAGTTGACACTTCGGGCCAAAACCCTTCATCAGGACTTCATGAGGCTACACCCTGCCAGTTTGTACTCCCCCACCCCCATAACTCTTGTTCTGACTTCTGCCCCCATCCTTTTCTGTCCTGAAGAAGGAACTTGGCCTGAAACATTGACTGCGTATTCCTCACCATACATGTTGCCTGACCTGTTCCAGCACCTTGTGTGTCTGTGGTGCCTGTATCTTAGTGTTCCCATATACCTTCTCCACTTCCTTTATTTGGTTTCACTCTTCTCCAATCTTTCCCACCAGATCTAGCCACCTGCAGCCCTTTGTCAGTCCTCCCGTCACCTCACAGCCACTGTTGCTATTCCCACTCACCCATGCTCCATCTACCTGATCTACCCATCCCCCACCAATCAGGGCTCTTGGGAGAGGAGAGTGTCAACTGAGCTACTGTAATAAAATGATTGGCAACTGTACTCAGCACATAGACGTCCAGCAAGGCAGTAACAGCTGATTGTCACTGACAAACTCTAACCATGTATTAAAGTGACTCTCAGTGGTTGTGTCTCCCAACAGGCTCTGGAAGGAATAAAGAAAACCTGGGAAGTGACAACACTGGATCTTGTGCCTTACAAAGACAAAGGCCATTACAAGCTGAAGTAAGTGCAGGTGCAGCTGAGCTGTGTTTCCGTGATATCTTTCTGGAGGAACATTGTATCACTTTTTAAATGCATGCATTTCTAAATGACAATAAACGAAGACTGAGTGTCCTCATAATCTAACACTCGGAAAACTGTGAAGTCATTCACTTTGGAAGGTCCAATTTGAAGGCAGAAATCAGGATTAATGGTAGGATTTATAGAAATATGGAGAATCAGAGGGATTTTGGGGTGCACGACCATAGATGGTGCCGTACATATTGGTTAAAAAGGCGTACAGTGTGTCGGCCTTCATTAGTTGGGGATTGAGTTCAAGAGCTGCAAGGTAATGTTGCAGCTCTATAAAACCCTGGTCAGATTACACCTGGAGTATTGTGTTCAGCTCTGGTCGCATCATTATAGAAAGGATATGGAAGCATTAGAGAGTGTGCTGAGGAGATTTACAAGAATGCTGCCTGGATTAGAGAGCATGTCTTATGAGGATAGGTTGAGTGAGCTAGGGCTTGTCTCTCTGAAGCAAAGGAGGATGAGGTGACTTTATAGAATTGTATAAGATAATAAGAGGCATAGATAGAGTGGAAAGCCAGTGACTTTTTTTCCAGGTGGAAATGGCTAATATCCCTGCAATTACCTTAAAATAATGGCATTATTTTAAGGTAATTGCAGGGATGTCAGAGATAATTTTTTTTACACAGGGAGTAGAGGGTGCATGGAACGTGCTGCCAAGGGTGGTGGTAGAGGCAAATACATGAGGGCTATTTAAAAAACTCTTAGATAGACACATGGATAATAGAAAACTGAAGGACCATGTGGGAAGACAGAGTTAGGTTGGTCTTAAAGTTGGTTAAAAAGTTGGTACAACATCATGGGTTGAAGGGCCTGTATTGTGCTGTAATTTTTTATGTTCTGTGTTCTAATTTTTAAAACAAAAATTGCTTTAATGTAGCAGTGAACTGTCCTTGGGTGCTTCCTTGGATCAATACCAAATAACGTGAACCGCACTGGAGCTTAATCCAGGCAAGTGTGAGGAGTTGCACTTTGGGAGTCAAATGAAAAGAGAAAGTATACCGTTAATTGTAGGCCCCTTGATAGCACTGAGGTACAGATGGTAGTCTGTTATGCACCGGAAGTGGCTATACAAGTGGATAAGACGGTAAAGAAAGTAGGGCTTTTGAGTATTATAGTAAGGCTGCAGCTATATAAAACTTAACTCAGACCAGAGCTAGAATATTGCTGTACTTCTGGTCGACCCATTACAGGAAGGATGTGGAGAGGGTACTGCGGAGGTTTACCAGGATGCTGCCTGGATTATAAAGGTACTGTATGAGCTTTAAGTAAAGGCTAGGCAAACTTGGGTTGTTCTCCCTGGAGCATTGGAGTCTGAGGGGAGACCTGATAGAGTTTTTATTTTAATTATGAGAGGTACAGATGGGGTGGATATTCATAATCTTTTCCCCAGGATGAGTATGTCAAAGACCTTATGCTTTAATGTTGTGGGGTGGGTGGTGGAATGGTGAATGTTAAAAGGTGATGTGAGGGGCAAGGTTTTTGTAACATGTGGAAGATGCCTGGAATGGGTTACCAGGAATAGTAGTGGAAGCAGGCAGTTTGGTGGAGTTGAAGAGGTGCTTAGACAGACACATGGAAGCTCATGGATGATACACAGGAGTAGGATATTTAGTATAAATTTACATTAAGATTGACATAACATTGTCAGCTGATTAGCCTGTCCAGTGCTGTACTGTTCTATGTGATAAAGAATGTTGGATGGTCACCAAAAAACTTGACCACAGTAATAGGTTTTGAAAAATATCTTCAAGAAGGAGAGAGATGGGTTGACCGAAGGAAGTGGTTCCAACGGCGAGAGGCCTGGAGAGGGGTGTGGCCATTCCAGACCAGAGAGACAGGCATGGTCAGTGCTGGCCAGGCAACATGCAAAGCACCTGGTTCCAGACTGTGCAGCATGCAGCTACTCAACAATATGTGCTTAACCAAGGGTAGTCTGTGTAACGTGCCTGTGGGCAGATTTGTCCATTCAGCACGCATGGCCAATGGTACTGTGTGTTTGCAGAGATAATGGCCCCATTGATTGAAAATTTCCATAGCTTACTAAACTCCAGGAAGGTGCCAGAAGATCGGAAAAGAGCCAATATCTTGTTCCGTAAAGGTGAAAGGCAGATGGCAGGGATCTACATGTCAGGTAGTTTAACAGCTATTCTTGACAAGGTACCTGTATCAATAATTAAAGAGGAAATAGCTAACCATTTAGGTGAACATTATTAAACCCGATCAACATGGTTTTATGGAAGGTGAATTATGTTTCAGAAATTTGCTTGATTTTTTTTATCTGAGGATGTAACAGGGAGAGCTGATAGAGGGGAAACTGTGGATATGATGCATCTAGATTTCAAAAAGGCATTTGACAAGGTGTTGCATAAGAGGCTGATATTTAAATCAAAAGCACGTGGTTAGAATGAACTAAAAACAAAGTTGGAATAAATGGTTCCTTTCCAGACTGGAAGGAGGTCCCAGAGATCAGTTCTTGGATCATGATCATTCATTTTCTGTGTTAATGACCTGGAGTAAGAAACATTGTGTAAGGATTCCAAATTTGCTAATGATATGAAAGTCATGTTGTGATGAGGATACTGTGACCCTGCAATAGGATATGGACAAATTGAGTGAGTGGAGTTTAATGTGGGCAACTGGTAGGTCATTTACTTTGATAAGAGAAATAAAAGGCAGATGACTTTCTAAGTGGAGAGAGAGTCTGAACGTGACTGAAGTTTAGGGATTCTAGGTGTTCTAGTATGTGAATCATAAAACTTAAATGGCAGGTCCAACAAATAGTTAAAACAAAGGGCATTTTGGTACCTTTGCTACAAAGAGGTTGGAGTTTAGAAATAGGGTAGTTTTGTTCCAGTTGTACATGGTGTTGGTGAGGCCTCATTCGCAATACTGGGCAGTTTTGGTCCCTGTACCTATGGTAACCTATGCAAAAGCTATGGTAGCAGTGGAAGCGTCCAAAGGAGGTCCACCTGGGTAATTCTTGGGACGAGAAGTTTGTCCTCTCAAGAGAGGCTGAATAATTTGGGGCTGTATCCTTGCTGTTCAGAATTATGAAGGGTGAGTTTATGCAATTATATTAGATCCTAAGGGGGCTTCTTGGGATGTTTTCGCTGGTGAGAGAGTCTCACACAATGGGATATAACAACGAGATAAGGGGCCAGTCTTTTAAAATTGAGGCACATAGAAAGGTCCTCACAGAAGTTGGTGAATCTCTGGAAGACTCTGCTCTGGTGGATGGTGGGAGCTGGATTATCAAAAGTATTTGAAGTCAGGATGGATAAATGTTCAAGAGATGGAGGCATAGAAGGGCATGAAAAAATGGCACAGAGGAGGAGTTGAGTTCAATTCACGATAGAGCAACCATTATCATCTTAAATGGTGCAGCAGGCTTGACAGACCGAGTGGTCTACTCCTGCTCCTGTTTCCTTGTGTTCCCACACATTGAGCTTTGTAGACAGCACACCAGATACACGTCAGTTGTCTATGAGCGGAGCCTTGGCAGTTAATGGAAAGATTTGCTTTATTTATCACTTGAACATCGAAACCATTGAGATATATGGTGTAAAGCGTAATTTTTGTGTCAAAACAAGTTCTGATGAAGGGTCTTGGCCAAAACATTGACTATACACTTTTCTATAGATGCTGCCTTGTCTGCTGAGTTCCTCCAGAATTTTGTGTGTGTTGTCAGCAAGGATTGTGCTGGGGGCAGCCTGCAAGTGTCTCCATGTTTCTGGCACTAACAAAGCATGCCCACAACTCATCAACCCTTACTCATGTGGTTATGGGAAGAATGTACAAACTGCTTATAGACAGTGGCAGGAGGTGAAACTTGGTCATACAACTGGTGCTGTTAACTATTATGCTACTGTGCTGTCCAGAGGAGGTGCTGTTGGTTTCTTGGATATTGCTGTGCTGAGTAATATTGTGTCTTGCCCCTGTGAACATTCTCATTCTCTCTCTCTCTCTCTCTCTCTCTCTATCTCTCTCTCTCTCTATCTCTCTCTCTCTTCCCTTATGTAATCCCCTGATTAGTTCCCAGTTGGAAAAACTGTCTGAGACTCTGCAATGAATGTGAAGCATTGTTGCATTGTGACTCACTTGTATTTATCTGTGCGCAGAGGAACTGATGACATCTTCCAGACATTGGAGGAAAACCAGCTCATGTTGTCAACCATGAAGTCTTCTCCCTATTTAAAGGCGTTTGACAAGCAGGTGGATTACTGGGAGCGGTGTCTCTCTCTCATTCTGGAGGTGGTAGAAACGATCCTAACTGTGCAGAGGCAGTGGTTGTACCTGGAGGTAAATTGGACTAATGGGGGCAGGTGCTCCTATCACCACTACAATCTCACATTATTACATATGTCAAAGCCTTTGCATCCTGTAAAGTACTTTATACAGTCACTGTTGTAACAAGGGGAACACAGAAGCTTCTCCAAACTGGAAGCTGATATTGACCAAATAATCCATTTTTAGGTACTGTTGGTGGAGGACACTGCACTCCTCCTGAAATGATGGGATCAAACTTATATAGATACACAGTCGACAGTATCCTGACTGTTTGTATCATGGCCTGGTATGGAAGCACCAAGACAATGAATGCAGAAAGTGGTGGGTATAGCCCAGTCCATTACATGAAAAGCCCTGCCCACCGCTGAGCGTATTTACGAGGAAGCAACATCCATCAAAGACCCCAGCATTTGGGTCGTGTTCTCTTTATTCTGCTGCCATTGGGAAGGAGGTATAAGAGCCTTCAGTCCTAACCAGCAGGTTAGGGAACAGTTATTACCCTACAACCGTCAGGCTCCTGAACCAGCATGGATAACTTCACACACCTCAAGTCTGAACTGATTCCACAACCTACTAACTCACTTTCAAGGACTCCACAACTCACGTTCTTCGTATGTATGTATGTATGTATGTATGTATGTATGTATGTATTATTTATTTATTTATTTATTTTCACAATTTGTCTCTTTTGCATATTGGTTGTCTATCAGTCTTTATGTAGTTTTCATAAATTGTATTGACTTTCTTTATTTTCCTCGAAATGCCTGTATGAAAACGACTCTCAGGTTAGTATAAGGTGGCATGTACATCCTTTGATAATAATTTTGGAGGTATGAGAGATTAAAGATGGTGGAAGCTGAGGCAACGCACAGCCTGCTGGAGGAACTCAGTGGACTGAGCAGCATCTGTATAGGTAAAGGAGTGATGCAGGCTTTCAACCCAAAATTTTGGCAGTCCCTTTCCTCTTGCAGATACTGCTCAACCCCCCTGAGTTCCTCCAGCAGACTGTGTGTTGCTTTGGGTTCTTCTGTATTCACCTAAAAGACGACTGGAAATGGTTTAGTGCCTGGCCTACCAGATGGTGGGGTTAAATTTTACATTGGTCAAAATGAGGAAGTGGAAGTCTGTTTTCAGGACCCTGCTGGAGAGTCCTGCACCAAATTTCTTTGGCCCAAACAGCAAGTTGGAACTTGAGTTCCATGTGTAACATCAGTGCAGGACCCACTCACGCCTGCATTGGAAAGCTGTACACTTTGGACACAGAGCAGCTTTACGTCTCTCTCTGCTGGGCTTGAGGGACTCTGTTATGGAGAGAGGTTCATCAGGTTTTGTCTCAACTCATTGGAGTGTAGGAGAATGAGAGGTGATCTTATAGAGGGGTGTAAAATCATGAGGGGTACAGAACAACATACAAAATGCTGGAGGAACTTGTCAGGTCAGGCAACATCTATGGAGGGAAATAAACAGTTGAATAATCACCTTCCAGCTTCTCACTTCATCCCCCTCCCTCTTGCACCCATCTTTACCCTCAACTGTTCTCATCTATCACCTATCAGCTTGTACTCCTCCCCACCACCTTATTCTAGTTTCTGCCCCCTTATCAGTCCTGTTGAAAGGTCTTGGCCCAAACTGTTGATTGCTTACTCCCCTCCATAGATTCTGTCTGACCTGCTGAGTTCCTCCAGAATTGTGTGCATGCTGTTGAAGATTTCCGGCATCTGCAGAATCTCTTGTTGTTACGAGGGGCGCAGCTAGTGTGAATGCACACAGTTCTTTCCCCAGAGTTGGGGAATCAAGAACCAGAGGGCATAGGTTTAAGGTGAGAGGGAAGAGACTTAGAGGTAATTTATTCACCCAGAGAGTGGTCAGTATATGGAACGAGCTGCCAGAGGAAGTGGTTGAGGCAGGTACATAAACCACATTAAAAAGGTACTTGAACAGGTACATGGAAAAGAAAGGTTTAGAGGGATATGGTCCAGGCATGGGGATAAGGGGACATTGGTTGGCATGCACTGTTTGGGCCAAAGGCACGTTTCTGTACTATATGACTCTAGGACTAGGATTACAATGGGTGAATCAGTATCCTGTAAGGATAACACCCACAAAATGTTGGAGGTACCCAGCAGGTCAGGCAGCATCTATGGAAGGAAATGAAAGGCTGAGACTCCTCATCAAGCCTGGAAAGGAAAGGGGAAGAAGCCAGAATAAGAAGGTGGGGGGAAGGGCAGGAGTACAAGCTGGCAGGTGATAGGTGAGATCAGGTGATGGGGAAGGTGCATAGGTGGGGGTGGGCAGAGTGATGAAGTAGGAAGCTGGGAAATGATAGGTGGATGAGGTAAAGGCCTGAAGAAGATAATCTGATTGGGGAGGAGAGTGGACCATGGGAGAAAGGGAAATAGGAAAATGATGGGCAGATGAGGAGAAGTGGTAAGAGTGGAACCAGTATGGCAAATAGAAAAAGAAAAAAGGGGAGGGGGGGAGAAAGTACTGGAAGCAGAAAATTCAGTGTTCATACTGTCAGATTGCAGGCTAGCCGGACTGAATATGAGGCATTGATCCTCCAGTCTGAGGGTAGTCTCATCGTGCCAGTAGAGGAGGCCGTGGGCTGATGCAGGGTTACTCAGGAGAAAGCAGTTCAGATTGCGAAGGACCTGACTTTGCTTTCTACTCTCTGTTCAGTGAGCTTGGGTGTTTAGCTTCAGTGGAGAAAGACTGGGAGGGGAGTGGTCATTAATTGTACCTAACTACCTCCTGGTGGCTTTGTCACTACAGAATATTTTTCTCGGTGAAGACATCCGTAAACAACTCCCTCAGGAGTCAGCGGAGTTTGACAGCATCAATGAACAGTGGAAAGTGATCATGCACCGTCTGGTCCATGAACCCAATGCGCTGAAAGGAACCCATTACCCAGGTATGTCCAAAGGTTCGAATTTTGAAGGTCCAATTTAATGTCAGAGAAATGTAGACATTATACTTCCTGAAATGCTTTTTCTTCGCAAAACATCCATGAAAACAGAGGAGTGCCCCAAAGAATGAACAACAGTTAAACGTTAGAACCCCAGAGCCCGCCCCCCCATCTCCCCTCCCTCTTGTGTGTAAGCGGCAGCAAGCAACAATCCCCCCTCCCTCCAACGGCAAAAAAAAGCATTGGCACCACCACCAAGCTCTCAAGCGTGAGCAAAGACACAGACTTGCAGTTACCCCCAAGACTTTGCGTTTCACCCGGTATACGACATACCACAGGTCCTCTCTTTCCCTAATAAGGGAGAAAGAGGTGTCTCCATTTTCCCAGAAAGCAGGGAGACATAACAAACAAATTGCTGGTTTATGATTTTAGAAGTCCATTACGTCACTTTTTTTGAGCTCTGTGCCTGAAAGATCCCAGGTCTTCGGGCCCACAGCAGTAGATTTTCCGACTCCCCTGATGGCACATGGGTCTCCTGCTGTGACGCTGACCCTCGATCCGCCCGTCTCTAGAGCTCTGAGATCTTAGGCTTCTGAATTTGAGCCGGACTCTCAGGCCGAACCCTGGCGTGCCGAGCAACAGCCAGTCCTGAAACCCTGAGAATGGGTCCCATTCCCGCAAAGACCCGAAGTCTGTAACTCCAGTGTTCATTTCTGCGTGCCCCATCGTATATAGAGAGGGAACCTTCCAAAATGATCTAAGGTCACAGACTGGATCTGTGTTCCCTTGAGTGTTGATGGGACGGGAGTTGGGCGGGGGGGTTGGTTGGGGAAGGTTGAGACAGAGAATCAAGACTGAAGACGATTAAAGGATATGGTTGAGTCACCCCTGGCTGGGGGACTCCAGAGCAAAGGGGAAGAATTTGAACTATTGGGTGATAAATTTTGAGTTCTTCCTCCCGAACATCTGTTGAAATCAAGTTTCAACTGAAAATTTAAAGCAGACATTGGCAGGCTTTTGCTGATAAGGGGGGTTGAGGATATTGGAACCAAGGCATGAAGGTGGAGTTAAAATCTGTCACCATCCAGAAGCAAGGGGTAAGAGATGTGAGACACCAATGCTCCCTCTTGTTCTTCACTCTGTTTCAGAGGTCTGCTTACTCGCTATGTCAGTTAGGCCTGTTTTGATAGTATTGTACCAGCTTATTAGCCTGCCATTTGTTGTTGCCTTATGCCAGAACCCTGGTCTGCAGCCAGCAGGATTCAGGATAAGAGTTTAGGCAATTGTGCAGAAATGAAGGGGAAGGCCAGGTGGAAGTGATGCTGTGGTGGTGAGCAGTGACACTGCCGTTTCTGGGGCTGTTGCTAGTTGCATGGCCCATTGGGCCCTGTCCATTTCCTTCCTGCTTGCCATTGCCCTGGTTCTGCTGGGACATCAGAATGGTGTAAGGTCACTGCTGCTCTGGTGTTTTGCAGGTCTCCTGGATTCCTTGAATGGAATGAATGGGAAGCTGGAAGAGATTGAGAAGTCCCTGGACATGTACCTGGAAACCAAGCGGCAGATCTTCCCTCGCTTCTACTTCCTGTCCAATGATGACCTGCTGGAGATACTGGGGCAGTCGCGCAATCCTCCAGCAGTGCAACCCCACATGAAGAAATGCTTCGACAACATCAAGACTCTCAAAATGCAGAAGGTAGCATTACCTAGGGCCGTGGTGGTTTAATCAGTACCAACATTGGAATGGTATTGAGAGGGCTTCCCACCACTTCACAGACAAAACAAAGCCTTCCCATCAGCTGATACTCAGGCAGCCAGATTCAGACCAATAGTTGACCACTGAACATTAATCCCAGACCCAGCCCTGTCTCCACCCGCTGACCATTCATCCTAGAACTTGATTTGTCCTCACCCACTGAGCATTCATCCCAGACCCCATCCTGTCCCCACTCACTGACCATTCACCACAGAACCCGTCCTGTCCCCACCCACTGACTATTCACCCCAAACCCTGTCCTTTCCCACTCACTGACCATTCACCCCATACCCTGTCCTTTCCCACGCACTGACCATTCACCCCAGACCTCGTCCTGTCTCCACCCACTGGCCATTCATTCTAGAACTTGATCTGTCCTCACCCACTGAGTATTTATCCCAGACCCCATCCTGTCCCCACCCACTGACTATTCACCCCAGATCGCTCCCGGTACCCACCCACAGATCATTCACCTCAGGCCCTACCCTGTTCCTACCCACTCAACATTCACCCCAGATCTAGACCTATCACCACTCACTGACCATTCATTCCAGACCAAGACCTAGACCTGTCTACCCCAGACCCGCTCCTGTCTCCAACCACAGACCATTCACCCCAGACTCAACCCTGTCTCCGCCCACTGACCATTTATTCCAGACTCTATCCTTCCCCATCCACTGACTATAGACCTGGGACCAAGACCAATCCCACCACTGACCATTCATCCCAGACCTTGTCCTTTCCCACTCACTGACCATTCACCCCAGACTCTGTCCTGTCCCCACCCACTGACCATTCACCCCAGACTCTGTCCTGTCCCCACCCACTGACCATTCACCCCAAACTCTCTCCTGTCCCCACTCACTGACTATTCACCCCAGACTCAACCCTGTCTCCGCCCACTGACCATTTACTCCAGACTCTGTCCTTCCCCACCCACTGACTATACACCTGGGACCAAGACCAATCCCCACCACTGACCATTCACCCCAGACTCTGTCCTGTCCCCACTCACCGACCATTCACCCCAGACCCTGTCCTGTCCCCACTCACTGACCATTCACCCCAGTACCCGTCCTGTCCCCACCAACTGTCCATTCACCCTGACCCTGTCCTGTACCCACCATTCACCCCAGAGTTAGACCAATCCCCACCCACTGACCATTCACCCCAGTCCCTGCCTGTGCCCATGCACTGACTGTTCACTCACACTCGTTCTCTCTCACTCTCATAGCCTCTTGTATTGATATTTGCCCTCACTTTGATATGTATTAACTTTGAACTGTGCTCACTCTCTTGCTGACCCATCCTCACTGATCTCTATCACTGCCCTCTTGCGCTCAAACAGACCCATTGTCTAGCTCACCAACATCCTCTGTCAGCTTTCCCACCAAAGTATTCCTCATCTTAGATCCTCTCATAGGTTTGAATTGATGATTATTTCCTACTGCTGTAGTCTCCGGCAACTTGTGCTCTGATCTGTGTGTCCAGGTTGGAGCAACGAACAGAATGGAGGCGACTGGAATGTTCTCAGCTGATGGGGAGTATGTAGAATTCAAGCATCCCACTCTGCTTGAGGGCCCCGTGGAGGTAGGGAGAATGCTCACTCAAACATGTTCATTGGCAGGACTGTGCGTGAACTGTGGGAATAAACACTTCCCCATAGACCCAATCACCATCTCACCAGCATCCCTGCAAACCCTTCCAAAGTTTCAAAGTACATTTATTATCAAAGAATGTATAAATTTGTCAATCTTGGGATTTGTCTGCTTACAGGCAGCCACAAAGCAAAAAACCTAGAAAAAACAACTTTTTTAAAAAAGATCAATGCCCAATGCGCAGAGAAAAAGGAAAAAACACAAATCGTACGAACAATAAAAATGAGCAACAGCATTCTGACCCAAATGAAGTCCTTCGATCCAAATCCCCAGTGCAGCCTGATGTAGGCCCAAAGCTTTGATCTCAGTTCATCATTTTCGTGGGGCAAATCGCCACTAAGCTCACAGACACGAAGCACAGCAGCCGGGGCAGTCTCACAGCCTCAGCGTATCGGAGAGAGGAGTGAGGACAGGAGAGCGAGCAAAATCGGCCCATCCCTCACCACTGGTCCCGACACCCTGTCTTTGCAGTATATCTGGGTCAGTGTTTAAATTGTCCAAACTGTGGATCATGCCTCGCATTCCGACCAGAGCCCCATGGCAATGATAAACTCTGGGCCTAGTCCTCACCGCCTAGCCTGAAGCCTATCTTGTCCTATCCAAATTGGCTCGGCACTTAAAGCAATCCAACTTCGCACCCGGGGTAGTTGGATAGACATCAAAACTCCTCCACCCTGTCTCCTCTCTTATCACTCTCTCCAACTCCATATGTGACCCCGTTTCAAACACATTATGCTCCGGCTTTGCAATGCACCTGCATGGCTCATCCCTCCAATCAGCTTTGCCTTTGCTTGCTTCTTGAATGTTTGCCATGATAGTTAACCACAATTTACTTCAGAAAAGGTATTATTAATAATGATTTTAGTCATATTTCTTGCCTTTAGAACTACCAGTAAGCTGTTGCTTGCCTTCAGTGGTGTCATCTTGGCCCTTCCACTTATGGAGTGGATTGGGGGGTAAATCCGGTGGAGATACTGTCATCATATCATAGCCTCAGCTCGGCACTCTCACAGCCATTGAGCCCCATCCCAAAGGTCCACAGTGGGTGAACCTGTGAGGGAGAAAGTTTAGTGTGAGAGTGGAAATGGAGTTGAGGAGTAAGGTGTTGGTGAAATGTATAATTCTTAGAGGTTTCTATTGCAGGGCCATAAAATGAACCACAGAGGTTCATTTCTAGATGAATCAAATTGAAGAGCAAAGACTCATTGTGGTAAACATGTAAAAGCTTGGCTAGACTGCACATTATATACATTTACTGATTGATGATCAACTTTATTTACATGTCTTGGGTATTTGCTGTGCTGTGTTGGTCAGGGTGTGACATGCAACAATTATAAAGAATTATATTAAAAATAAAGTTGGAGGTTAAAGTACAGATATGGAATAAAATGTGCGCCATTTCATAAATATCAGTATGTATTTGCAATACAAATAGAATTATAAAAAGTGGTTTTAAGTGTTTACAGAGCAGTGACAGGGGTAACAGGTGGGGGGAGCTAACTAGGATGATTGATCAGATTAACTGCCTGGGGAAGAAACTTCTAAGATGGTGTGAAATTTTTGTTTTAATAGCCCTATAGTGCTTTCTGGAAGGGAGGTTTTGGAAAAAACAGTTTTACAGGGTGGGTAGTGTCCACAGTAATCCATCCAAGACCTGCAGTGATATAGCCTGACCTTTCCTGCTGACCTGGCAGCACCTCATGTTACTAAAGGTCAAAGGAGAAGGTGCAGTTTTTTATACTGATATTTTCTAGCGGGTTCCAGAAGGACTGGCAAGTACCTAATGTTGTCCCATTATTCAAGAAGGGAATCAGGGATAATCCTGGAAACTATGGATGGATGAGTCTTGCATCAGTAGTAGGGAAGTTACTGGAAGGAATTCTTAGGGATAGAATTCATGAGCATTTGAAAAATGATGCCTGATTGGGGAGAGTCAGCATTGGGGTGGGTCAAATTGTATCTTATTGCTAAGTTTGAGTTTTTTGATGAGGTGATGGGTGATTGATGAAGGTAGAGCTGTGGATATTTCTATGGGGATTTTAGGAAGGTGTTTGACAAGGTCCCTCATGGGAGACTCATCCAGAAGATTTAAGATGTATGGAACCCGTGTTTGGATACAAAACTGACTTGCCCTTTAAAGACAGAAGGTAGTGTTCAAAGGGACTTATTCTAATCCAGCTGAATCTGTGATTAGTGTTGTTTTGCAGGGATCTGTACTGTGACCTCTGCTGTCTGTGATTTATACAAATAACTTGGATGAAAATGAAAATGGTGGGGTAGTAAGTTTACAGATGATATGAAGATTGGTGGTGTTGAGAGTAGCAGAGAAGACTGGCAAAGAATACAGTGGGAAATCAGTTGCAGATATGGGCAGAGAAATGGCAGATGAAGTGTTGCACCTTGGTAGGTCAAATGTTTAGAGACGATACGTTAAGGGCATGATCAGAACCAGTGCTGTTCAGCAGAGGGATCTTGGGTTAAAGTTCATAACTCCTTGCAAGTGGCTACAGGGGTTGATAGTGTAGTTAAGACATATGACATACTTGCCTCTATTAGTTGTAGTATTGAGTTCAGTAGTCAGTAAGTTACATTGCAGCTTTATATAACTCTAATTAGATGCAATTCAAGTACTGCATGAGGTTCTGGTCACCCATTATAGGAAGTATTCCGAGGCTTCAGAGAGAGTGCAGGAGAGGTTAACTAGGATGCTGCCTGGATTAGAGGACTGTAGCTATAATGAGAGTTTGAGCAAATGTATTGTTTTCACTGGAGCGGTTGAGGCTGAGGGGAGATCTGATAGAGAATTACAGGATTATGAGAGGCATAGATAGAGTAGACAGTGTCTTTTTCCCAGGGTTAAAATGACTAATACCAGAGGGTATGCATTTAAGGTGGGGGGGGGTGTAATTTCAAAGGAGATGTGCAGGGCAAGTGTTTTTTTTTTACACAAAGTGGTGAGTGCCTGGAATGTGTTGCCTGACATGGTGGGAGAGGCAGAAACATCAGGGACTTTTAAGAGATGATTAGATAGGCACATGAATGTGAGAAAAATGGAAGGTTATGGACATCGTGTAGGCAGAAGAGATTAGTTTTGTTGCTCAGTTATTTACTAATTTAATTGGTTTGACACAACATTATGGTCCAAAGAACCTATTTCTGTGCTGTACTGTTCTTTGTTCTATGTTCAATGTTAATCATGCCAGAGCTGAAAGGATGGGCGAGAAGGGGAGACTAAACAGGGCGGAGCTCTTAGAAATGAGGAGAAACATAATGATCTTGGAGAGTTGGAAATGGAAATGATTTATTATTGGCACATGTACCGAGATACAGTGGAAAAACTTTGTCTCTCAGACTTAACGTTCCGTACCCAGGTGCATGGTGCTAAGCCAACCACTGCTTCTGGGGCATAGGCCGCTGACAGAAACTCAGCGGAGTCCTCTGTCCTGGGCCAGTCTTTCAAGTTCTCCCCAGTTGTAGCCCATCTTAGTGTCAGCTTACCCTTCCTCTCCCAGGAATGATGGAGCCCTTTATATTTCTGTTCATATGTCTGTAGCACGCCAAGTACATGGAAGCAGTACTACAGGGAAAATAATGCAGCATGTTGCGTTACAGTAGCAGAGAAAGTGCAGAGCAGGAAGACGAGGGCCATGAAAAGGTCAATTGGGAGACCACAAGGTCATGTCTTAGAACATAAGATGTCAGTACAGCCTGGCCAGTGTGAAGCTCGGCTATGGCCTCAGGGTCTTGTTAAGTGTTGGAGGTTGACTGTTACCTGCCACACTGCCCCTTTTCACTCTGTTGTTGTGCTTGTCCATCAGGCTTGGCTCTGTGATGTGGAACGTACCATGCGCTTTACTCTAAAAGACCTTCTCAGGGAGACTCGTGTGTCTCTAAAGAAAATGCTCACTCGACGGGACAAGTGGGTGAAGGAGTGGCCAGGCCAGGTGAGTGGTAACCTTTCATTCAGATTGGCCGGATACTCTGCAGAGGCCCAGGCCAGCCTGTGTCTTTGATGGAGCCTTTATATTTCTATGACCATCTGACCGAGAGATCCTTAAATTCTTAATGTTCTTTGTACCGGACCCTATCACGGTTCCAAAACAAACTTCGAAATACAGTTGTTTTGCTAGCAGAATGTACCAACCTTTGCTTTTGTGAGATAAATGCAAGTTATTGGTGGTTTTGAAAGAAGGAAGGATGATGAGTAGGGCACTTGAATATCAGGTGCTGATTCAGATTTACTTATTACTAGACAACCGGGTGACCCGTTGGGGCACCTTTTGAGAGAAAGATAGTGCAGTGTGATGTGATGTGCTTTGGAAATTAAAGAAGAACTCAGTGTATTAAAGAAGAAAGACACGTAGCAAGACAAATATTGCTCCTCCTCATTTAATGAAGGACACTTTTTATGACCACATCTCTCGCAATAATTACTCTGTGCCGCATATTCTCGAGTTGATCTTTCCTTTTCTCCTCTGTCTCTTCCTCTCTCCTCCTTCTCTGCCTGTTTTTGTCATTCTGGAGACACGCAGCTGTTTCATCCTTCATCTCTTCATCTCCTCTACTATTTGTTTTTTCCCTCTGATCCTGGAGTCATATGGCCCTGGTCTGATCGAATTCTTGTTCTCTCCTCCGTCTGTGCCTATTGTTGTCATTTTGGAGATGTGCATGCCTGTCCTCCTCTGTCTCGTCTTCTCCCATCTTTTTTGTCCTGACTCTTTGTTCCCGGAGTCGGGCACCCCTGGCCTCATCCGATTGTTGTTCTCTCCCTCTCCTTGCTGCTTCCCGACGACATTTGGCGTCATCTCTTGACCATAATGTCCCCCTTCTCTTTCCATGCGGCGTGATTAGGCTATCCATATATTTTTACCCTAATGCTTGATAGAAGATAGGAAGCAGTAACACCAAAGCCTCCAAGATGCTGTTGTTTCTTGATGATGTGGTTGGTGCTCTCCTAAATGGATGTGATAGCCCTGCCCTTTTGCTGCGGTTGGTGTGGCTGCTGTGAGCATTGTGAGGCGGTGCCGAGCCTGGCCGTGCGCATGCGTCGGGCTGTGGCGTTGCGATTTCCATGGAAGGTGGAGCCGGCTCTGTGAGCATCGTGAGGCGGTGCCGAGGCTGGCCGTGCGCATGCGTCGGGCTGTGGCGTTGCGATTTCCATGGAAGGTGGAGCCGGCTCTGTGAGCATCGTGAGGCGGTGCCGAGGCTGGCCGTGCGCATGCGTCGGGCTGTGGCGTTGCGATTTCCATGGAAGGTGGAGCCGGCTCTGTGAGCATCGTGAGGCGGTGCCGAGCCTGGCCGTGCGCATGCGTCGGGCTGTGGCGTTGCGATTTCCATGGAAGGTGGAGCCGGCTCTGTGAGCATCGTGAGGCGGTGCCGAGCCTGGCCGTGCGCATGCGTCGGGCTGTGGCGTTGCGATTTCCATGGAAGGTGGAGCCGGCTCTGTGAGCATCGTGAGGCGGTGCCGAGCCTGGCCGTGCGCATGCGTCGGGCTGTGGCGTTGCGATTTCCATGGAAGGTGGAGCCGGCTCTGTGAGCATCGTGAGGCGGTGCCGAGGCTGGCCGTGCGCATGCGTCGGGCTGTGGCGTTGCGATTTCCATGGAAGGTGGAGCCGGCTCTGTGAGCATCGTGAGGCGGTGCCGAGGCTGGCCGTGCGCATGCGTCGGGCTGTGGCGTTGCGATTTCCATGGAAGGTGGAGCCGGCTCTGTGAGCATCGTGAGGCGGTGCCGAGCCTGGCCGTGCGCATGCGTCGGGCTGTGGCGTTGTGATTTCCATGACGGCCAATGGGGTCTCAGGTGAAAGGCAGCCTGTTGATTTTTGGCGAATGAGCAATATTATACGAATATATAACCCTGAACTTTGCCTGCATTCTGTAAGTTAGCACATTTTAATTTGATTTAGCTGAGAAAAGTGCCGCTGTAATGCACTGTTTGCACTAATTGAAGGTCACAAACAGACAGACAGAGCATGAGAGTTTTAGTAGTATATAGATAAATACATAGAAGCATACAGTGAAATGCAATGAGAAACACCTGAGGATGTGCTGGGGGTAGCTACACATCCCGGCATCAAAATAACATTCCCACAATGCTCGGCAGAACAGCACAGAACACAACTAGCAACAAACAACAGCAAAACAAGCCCATTTTCTCCTTCACCCCACCCTTCCTTCCACCCGTCCATGCACATGGACAGTCCTGCAACTCCTTGACTTGCCTTCAGTCTCCAAATTTTGGCCATTGGGCTTTGACTTTTGGACTTGCAGTCAATCAAGTCTCCTATCTTCAGTATCAACCCCTGGACTTGGTGCTGATGGTACCCCAAACTCCAGGCTCGAACTCTGGGTACACTGATTAACTGACCCTTATGCCCAATCCTGGGACACCTGGGTCCCACTGACTGAGACAGCCTGACATCCATGGATGTCCTTCAAGACTCATCCACGTCACTGGCTTTTGGAGACCTGATCTCTAACTCCTCTACATCAGTGTCCCTAAACCCTAACCTGATCACAAGTCCTACCTCTGTCCCCAAAACCTTCCCTACAAACTCAAAAAGCAACTAAGTCTGAGCCACGATCTTGACCAAAGACTGAAAGCGGATCTTTTCTGACAGTGTAGTTAGCAATGGAACAGATATCGGAATAAGGTTTATTATCACTGAAATATGTCATGAAATTTGCTTGCTGCAGCAGTACAGTGCAATAATATATGCTATAAATAATAATATATTAAAAATAATTAAGTAATGCCAAAAGCAAGCAACACTAGTGAGGTAGTGAACGTGGGTTCATGCACCATTCAGAAATCTGATGGCAGAGGGGGAAGAAGCTGTTCCTAAAATGTTGAGTGTGTGTCTTCA
The DNA here is from genome assembly GCF_963921235.1 of Mobula hypostoma. Classification (NCBI taxonomy): domain Eukaryota; kingdom Metazoa; phylum Chordata; class Chondrichthyes; order Myliobatiformes; family Myliobatidae; genus Mobula; species Mobula hypostoma. The sequence goes on along the minus strand of NC_086101.1, from coordinate 106,146,499 downwards.
GGTTCCTGTACCTCCTCCCTGATGGTAGTAATGAGAAGAGGGCATGTCCTGGATACTGACGGATGCCGCCTTTTCAAGATGGTGGGGAAACTAGTACCCATGATAGAGCTGGCTGAGTTTGCAACTCATTGCGGCTTTTTCCTGATCCTGTGCAGAGTTACTACAGCAAATTAGTTTCTTCACATCACTGTAGGGTCCCCATCACTACTTCATAATCAGTTAGGGTTAGATGTGAAATTCACTCTGCATTGGCCCACGAAATCAGGGGTCCGTGGCATAAAGAAGGTTGGGAACCCATGCATTAGACACGAGCAGGGCAGGACATCTCAGATTAGGTACAACGTGAAGCTCCCTCAATACTGCCCCATTAAAGGCAAACAGCAAGCTTCATCAGGCTGTTGAACCTTCACTCATCTTCACTTACCCCATCACTGAAATGTTCCCACAGCCAATGGACTCACTTTCAAGGACTCTTCATTTCATGTTTTCGGTATTTATTGGTCATTTATTATTATCGTTTCTTCTTCTTGCACTTGCCTTCTGTAAACTGGTTGAACAACCTAGTTAGGTAGCCTTTCATTGATTCTGTTATATTTATTCTTGTATAGATTTGCTAAGTATGCCCACAGGAGAATGAATCTCAGGGTTGTATATGGTGGTATATATGTACATTGATAATTAAATTGCTTTGAAATTTGAATTTTGGATACAGTTGGATACAGAATAATGCTTTCCTTTAACCCCCTTGAATGTCTGGACATCTTGGAGAGAAGCTGAGTGTATAACCTTAGATGTTACTGTTGGTGATAGCAGAGAAAGACGTAAGATTCATATGTGTAGGATCTATCTCTGGGCTTCCATGATTTGTCTTTTGAAACAGAATTGACAATATTTTCAGATTCCAAGTTGCACCTGGCAGGCATTTCCCTGAATTCTGAAAACTCGTATATGCCTTGAAAGGGAAATAAAACAAACACCTGCAGCATCTGGTGTCTCTGTGATCTCTGCCTCGGCGGCTGATGTCAGGATGTCTTTCAAGAGGCTGAACTCTCGCAAGGCGACGGGCCCCCAGGTTCTCTAAACCTGTGCCAACCAACTGGCAGGTGTGTTCAAAGATATCCTCAATCTCTCATTGCTGCGAGTGGAACTTCCCACCTGGTTTCAGTGTTCAAGAAGAGCGGGGGTGAGCTGCCTCAACAACTATTGTCCAGTAGCACTCACATCTAAGGTTACAAAGTGCTTTGAGAGGTTGGTTATGACTAAGATCAACTCCTGCCTAAGCAAGGACGTTGACCCACTGCAAACTGCTTATTGCCACAATAGGTTTACAGTGGATCGGATCTCATTGGCTCTTCATGTGGCCTTGGATCATCTGGATAATACTTACATTTACCTCAAGCTGCTATTCATTGACTCCAGCTCCGCGTTTAACCCAATCATTCTTACAGTTCTGATCAAAAAGCTCCAAAGCCTGGGCCTGTGTACCTCCCTCCCTCTGCAAATGGATCCTCGACCTCCTCACTGGAAGACCACAGTGTGTGCGGATCACAAAGAACATCTCCACCTCACTGATAATCAACACTGGCGCACCTCAAGGATGTGTACTTAGCCTACTGCTCTACTCTTTCTACACCCATGACTGTGGGACTAGGCTGTGTGAATAGTTGCTGATAACACAATTATTGTCAGAATTTCAGATGGTGGCAAGAAGGCATACAGGGATGAGATAGATCAGCTAGTTGAGTGGTGTCACAACAACAACATGCACTCAACTTTGGTAAAATCAAAGAATTCACTGTGGTCTTCAGGAAGGGTAAGACGAGGAAACACACATCAGTCCTCATCAAGGGATCAGAAGTGGAAAGGGTGAGCAATTTCAAGTTCCTAAGTGTTAACATCTCTGAGGATCTGTCCCAGGCCCAACATATTGATGCAGTTACAAAGAAGGCACGACAATGGCTATATTTCATTGGGTGTTTGTTGAGCTTTGATATGTTACCAAAGACACTTGCAAACTTCTACTGATGTATCATGGAAAGCATTCTAATTGGTTGCATCGTTGTCTGGTATGGGGGGCGGTTAGGGCTGCACTGTGCACGATTGAAAAATAAGCTACAGAAAGTTGTAAGCTCTGTCAGCTCCATTATTGGCCTTCCTAGCATCGAGGACATCTTCAAGGAGAAATGCTTCAAAAAGGCGGCATTCATAATGAAGGAACATGCCTTGTTCTCTTTGCTACCATCAGGATGGAGATGTAGAAGCCTGAAGATTCTCACTCAATAATTCAGGAAAAGCTTCTTTCCTTCTGCCATTAGATTTCTGAATGGACATTGAAACCATGATCACAACCTCACTTCTTTTCTTCTTGCACTGCTTATTTAACTTTTTATTGTATATATACTTACTGTAATTTACAGTTTTTATTATTATGTATCATAATATATTGCTTCCACAAAGTTAACAATTTCACAATATATGCCAGTGATATTAAACTTGGTTGTTACTGTCAGGAAAGAGGCACACACTTAACGATTCAGGAACAGCTTCTTCCCCTCTGCTATATGATTCTGAAATGGACATTGAACCCATGAACACTTTTTAAATATATATAATTTCTGGTTTTGCACTATTTTTAATGTTTAATATATATACAGTGTATACTTCCTGTAATTCATTTACTTATTGTATTTTTTATTTTAATTTATTTCTATATCATTATGTATTGCATTGAACTGCTCCTGCTAAGTTAACAGATTTCATAGCATGTGCTGGGGATAATAACCCTGATTCTGATTCCTCAAGCACACTTTATTTACTTGTGTACAAGGAGAATAATGTGGCCCTGTCACGAAGCTGCTCTGAAGTTTGAACAAAGAAGTGCCTTTCTTATACGGAAATTGACTAGATACAGATATTGACCAGTTAGTAACCTTGTAGATGTTTGCATAATCACCCACCAATCACACTGATAATACCAATAGTAATAGTGGATAGAATCTAAAATAATACTTCAGATTTAGTAAAGGGTGGCACTATAAGCGTAGCAGTTAGCATAATGCTATTACAGTGCCAGTAACCTGTGTCCAATTCCTGCCGTTGTGTGTAAGGAGTTTGTACGTTCTCATTGTGACCCCATGGGTTTCCTCCAGGTTCTCCATTTTTGCCCCATGTTGCAAAGACGTACGGGTTAGCAGGTTAATTGGTCACATGGGTGTGATTGGGCGGCGCAGGCTCGTGGGCTGCAAGCAACCTGTTACTGTGTTAGACAGCACTGTCAAAAAGTCTTGGGCACATATATATAGCTAGGGTGCTTAAGATTTTTGCACAGTAATGTAGTAATTTTATGTACTGCTGCTGCTACAAAACAACATATTTCATGACATGTGAATGATGATAAACCTAATTCTGATATGGTCTCTATTGTGGATTGAGCGTGGGGAAGGAAAAGAGAGAGGAGAATCATGGATGGGAAAAGGGGAAGGGAGAGGGGAGGGAGCGGGAAGCATCAGATTGACATTCTGTAATGATCAATAAACCAACTGTTTGGAATCAAATGACTGTGATTGCTTAAGGCTGGGTGTGCCTGCACTCTCTGGCCCTGGCACTCCTCTGCCACCTGTCCCACATCCATCTCATAGTGCTGCATCCTCACCATTCCCAACATCCTTTGCTCCCGCCAGATCTACAAACTCGCTGTCCGCTCCATTAACAAATATAGTGCTCTGCAAGTCTTAAGCACTCTAGCTATATATATGTGCCAAAGATATTGCATAGTGCAGTAAATCTAAACAAAAATATTAACTGTCAGCAGTATCACCCTTGAATCTTTCATTTGCGTACTTATCTTGTCTCAGTGTGCCAAATAGTTCTGGTCCCCTGCGGTGTAAAGGGTAGAAAGACTCTTCATCTGCCTCTCTTGCTTGGAATGACTGCACATGATCTGTAAATTGTCCTTGCCTGGACATTACCTCAACCCTTACCTTTTTGCAACTTCCACAGGCTAACAGGCTACCCATTGTAGTAACCACCCCTCTCAGAGTATCTAACCTCTGCCTCTTTCTTAACAATAATTGAACTTCTTTGTCCTCTCACTTTGCTGGTACTTCTCCTCAGATGCTAATCACTGCCAGCCAGATTCAGTGGACTACAGATGTTACCAAGGCACTGATATCGGCCAAAGATCTGGATGATAAGAAGCCACTGCGAGTTATTAAACGGAAACAGGTGAGATGAATGTTGAATTTCTTCATGGTATTGCAGCCTCACTAATGATGGGAGGACAAATCTCTTCTGGCTGAGAAGAGAGACGATGTTTTCTGAATGGGTATCCTTTCCAGTATGCATCTCTAGCCTTTCATGAGATGGTTGTAAGGAAGGCAAATGCATTATCAGCATTCATTTTGAGAGGATTGGAATATAAATGCAAGGATGTAGTGCTGAGGCTTTATAAGGCATTGGTCAGACCACACTTGCAGTATTATGAGCAGTCTTGGCCTCCTTATCTAAGGAAGGATGTTCTGGCATTGGAGTGGATCCAGAGCAGGTTCACGAGAATGATCCTGAGAATGAAAGGGTTAACATCTGAGGAGCATTTGATGGCTTGAGCCTGTACTTGCTGGAGTTAAAAAGAATGATGGGGGTTGGGTCTCATTGAAACCTATCATATATTGAGAGGCCTGCATAGAGTGGGTGTGGAGAGGAAGTTTACGACAGTGGGCGAGTTCAGGGCCAGAGGACAGAGCCTCAGAATGGAAGGTCGTTCCTTTGGAACAGAGATGAAGAACAATTTCTTTCATCAGAGGTGAAATCTATGGAATTCATTGTCACGGAAGGCTGTGTAGACCACGTTATTGGCAGTATTTAAAGCAGAACTTGATAGGTCTTGATTAGAAAGGGTGTTAAATGTGATGGGGAGAAGGCAGGATAATGGGGTGAGAGGGATAAAAAAAATCAGCCATGGTAGAATGGCAAGCAGACTTGATGGGCCAAATGGCATACTGTCTTATAACCGTGCAAATGTGGGTGAGTGGGAGGAGCTGGGATTGTTCTCAGATCAGAGCAGGGAGATTACTAGAAAAGTTTGTGAACCGAGGGGCACAGATTGAGGGCAATTGGCAAAACAATCCGAGGCAGCTGGATGAGTGCTGGCGAATGGAAGTGGATTCAGTATCAGTTTTTTAAAAAAGGAAAAAAAACATTGCTGCACTGTGTGAAAAGAACCACGTTTGGAATATTGTGTTCATTTCTGGTCATCTCATTACAGGAAGGATGTGGAAGCTTTAGAGAGGATGCAGAGGAGATTTGCAAAGATGCTACCTGGATTTGAGAGCATGTTTTATGAGGATAGTCTGAGTGAGCAGGGGCTTTTCTCTTTGGAGTCAAGGAGTACCAGAGGAGACGATAGAGGTGTAAGATAAGAGGCATAGAGAGAATGGATATCCAGAGACTTTTTTTCCAAGGTGGAAATGACAAATATGAGAGGGCATGCTTTTAAAGTGATTGGATGAAAGTATAGAGAGGATGCCAGAGGTAAGTTTTTACAGAGAGAATGATGGGTGCATGGAAGTGGCTGCTAGAGGTGGCGGTAGGGTTAGGTACATTAGGGCATTTAAGGGATTCTCAGACAGGCACATGGATGAAAAAAATGTGGAGGCCGATGTGGGAGGGAAGAGTTAGATCTTGGAGCAGGTTAGAAGGTCAGTACAACAGCGTGGGCCAAAGGACCTGTACTGTTCAGTGATCTTTGATGATATGTCAGCCAGTGGTGGGTGCATTGATACAGCTGTTACTATCATATTGTTCTGTGCAGGTGGGCATGTTGCACAAGTATTCTGAGGCAATACGAGGAAGCCTGACCAAGCTCATGCGTCTCAAGATAGTAGCCCTGGTGACAGTGGAGGTCCACGCCCGAGATGTCGTCGACAAGTTGTACAAGATTAACTGTATGGATGTGACGGCATTCGAGTGGCTCAGCCAGCTTCGGCTCTACTGGGACAAGGTGAGTCACCTGGGGATCACTGTGGCGTTTCCAGTGAAGGGACTTCCCAGTGCTGAAGGCTCAGGGCTTCCAGGGTTGCGATTCAGAGACAATGAAGGACTGGGCATATATTTCTAAGCCAAAATGATGAGGGTCCCAGAAGGAAACAACTGAGAGTGGACAGGTCACGCACCTGACACTGAGAGTGGACAGGTCACCCACCTGACACTGAGAGTGGACAGGTCACCCACCTGACACTGAGAGTGGACAGGTCACCCACCAGACACGGAGAGTGGACAGGTCACCCACCTGACAATGAGAGTGGACAGGTCACGCACCTGACACTGAGAGTGGACAGGTCACCCACCTGACACTGAGAGTGGACAGGTCACCCACCAGACACTGAGAGTGGACAGGTCACCCACCTGACACTGAGAGTGGACAGGTCACCCACCTGACAATGAGAGTGGACAGGTCACCCACCTGACACTGAGAGTGGACAGGTCACCCACCAGACAATGAGAGTGGACAGGTCACCCACCTGACACTGAGAGTGGACAGGTCACCCACCTGACACTGAGAGTGGACAGGTCACCCACCAGACAATGAGAGTGGACAGGTCACCCACCTGACACTGAGAGTGGACAGGTCACCCACCTGACACTGAGAGTGGACAGGTCACCCACCAGACAATGAGAGTGGACAGGTCACCCACCAGACAATGAGAGTGGACAGGTCACCCACCTGACACCGAGAGTGAACAGGTCACCCACCTGACACCGAGAATGGACAGGTCACCCACCTGACACTGAGAGTGGACAGGTCACCCACCTGACACTGAGAGTGGACAGGTCACCTACCTGACACTGAGAGTGGACAGGTCACCCACCAGACAATGAGAGTGGACAGGTCACCCACCTGACACTGAGAGTGGACAGGTCACCCACCTGACAATGAGAGTGGACAGGTCACCCACCAGACAATGAGAGTAGACAGGTCACCCACCTGACACTGAGAGTGGACAGGTCACCCATCCCACACTGAGAGTGGACAGGTCACCCACCAGACACTGAGAGTGGACAGGTCACCCACCTGACACTGAGAGTGGACAGGTCACCCACCTGACAATGAGAGTGGACAGGTCACCCACCTGACACTGAGAGTGGACAGGTCACCCACCTGACACTGAGAGTGGACAGGTCACCCACCTGACACTGAGAGTGGACAGGTCACCCACCTGACACTGAGAGTGGACAGGTCACCCACCTGACACTGAGAGTGGACAGGTCACCCACCTGACAATGAGAGTGGACAGGTCACCCATCTGACACTGAGAGTGGACAGGTCACCCACCAGACAATGAGAGTGGACAGGTCACCCACCTGACACTGAGAGTGGACAGGTCACGCATCCCACACTGAGAGTGGACAGGTCACCCACCTGACACTGAGAGTGGACAGGTCACCCACCAGACAATGAGAGTGGACAGGTCACCCACCTGACACTGAGAGTGGACAGGTCACCCACCTGACACTGAGAGTGGACAGGTCACCCACCTGACACTGAGAGTGGACAGGTCACCCACCAGACAATGAGAGTGGACAGGTCACCCACCTGACACCGAGAGTGAACAGGTCACCCACCTGACACCGAGAGTGAACAGGTCACCCACCTGACACCGAGAATGGACAGGTCACGCACCTGACACTGAGAGTGGACAGGTCACCCACCTGACACTGAGAGTGGACAGGTCACCTACCTGACACTGAGAATGGACAGGTCACCCACCTGACACTGAGAATGGACAGGTCACCCACCTGACAATGAGAGGGGACAGGTCACCCATCTGACACTGAGAGTGGACAGGTCACCCACCTGACAATGAGAGTGGACAGGTGACCTACCTGACAATGAGAGTGGACAGGTCACCCACCAGACACTGAGAGTGGACAGGTCACGCATCCCACACTGAGAGTGGACAGGTCACCCACCAGACACTGAGAGTGGACAGGTCACCCACCTGACACTGAGAGTGGACTGGTCATGCATCCCTCACTGAGAGTGGACAGGTCACCCACCTGACACAGAGTGGACAGGTCACACACCTGACACTGAGAGTGGACAGGTCACCCACCTGACACTGAGAGTGGACTGGTCATGCATCCCTCACTGAGAGTGGACAGGTCACCCACCTGACACAGAGTGGACAGGTCACACACCTGACACTGAGAGTGGACAGGTCACCCACCTGACACTGAGAATGGACAGGTCACCCACCTGACAATGAGAGGGGACAGGTCACCCATCTGACACTGAGAGTGGACAGGTCACCCACCAGACACTGAGAGTGGACAGGTCACCCACCTGACACTGAGAATGGACAGGTCACCCACCTGACAATGAGAGGGGACAGGTCACCCATCTGACACTGAGAGTGGACAGGTCACCCACCAGACAATGAGAGTGGACAGGTCACCCACCTGACACTGAGAGTGGACAGGTCACGCATCCCACACTGAGAGTGGACAGGTCACCCACCTGACACTGAGAGTGGACAGGTCACCCACCAGACAATGAGAGTGGACAGGTCACCCACCTGACACTGAGAGTGGACAGGTCACCCACCTGACACTGAGAGTGGACAGGTCACCCACCAGACAATGAGAGTGGACAGGTCACCCACCAGACAATGAGAGTGGACAGGTCACCCACCTGACACCGAGAGTGAACAGGTCACCCACCTGACACCGAGAATGGACAGGTCACGCACCTGACACTGAGAGTGGACAGGTCACCCACCTGACACTGAGAGTGGACAGGTCACCTACCTGACACTGAGAATGGACAGGTCACCCACCTGACACTGAGAATGGACAGGTCACCCACCTGACAATGAGAGGGGACAGGTCACCCATCTGACACTGAGAGTGGACAGGTCACCCACCTGACAATGAGAGTGGACAGGTGACCTACCTGACAATGAGAGTGGACAGGTCACCCACCAGACACTGAGAGTGGACAGGTCACGCATCCCACACTGAGAGTGGACAGGTCACCCACCAGACACTGAGAGTGGACAGGTCACCCACCTGACACTGAGAGTGGACTGGTCATGCATCCCTCACTGAGAGTGGACAGGTCACCCACCTGACACAGAGTGGACAGGTCACACACCTGACACTGAGAGTGGACAGGTCACCCACCAGACACGGAGAGTGGACAGGTCACCCACCAGACACGGAGAGTGGACAGGTCACCCACCAGACACGGAGAGTGGACAGGTCACACACCAGACACTGAGAGTGGACAGGTCACCCACCTGACACTGAGAGTGGACAGGTCACCCACCAGACACGGAGAGTGGACAGGTCACCCACCAGACACGGAGAGTGGACAGGTCACCCACCTGACACTGAGAGTGGACAGGTCACCCACCTGACACTGAGAGTGGACAGGTCACCCACCAGACACTGAGAGTGGACAGGTCACCTACCTGACACTGAGAGTGGACAGGTCACCCACCTGACAATGAGAGTGGACAGGTCACCCACCTGACAATGAGAGTGGACAGGTCACGCATCCCACACTGAGAGTGGACAGGTCACCCACCTGACAATGAGAGTGGACAGGTCACCCACCTGACACTGAGAGTGGACAGGTCACCCATCCCACACTGAGAGTGTACAGGTCACCCACCTGACAATGAGAGTGGACAGGTCACCCACCTGACACTGAGAGTGGACAGGTCACGCATCCCACACTGACAGTGGACAGGTCACGCACCTGACACCGAGAGTGGACAGGTCACCCACCTGACACTGAGAGTGGACAGGTCACGCACCTGACAATGAGAGTGGACAGGTCACCCACCTGACACTGAGAGTGGACAGGTCACGCATCCCACACTGAGAGTGGACAGGTCACCCACCCCACACTGAGAGTGGACAGGTCACCCACCAGACACTGAGAGTGGACAGGTCACCCACCTGACACTGAGAGTGGACAGGTCACACATCCCACACTGAGAGTGGACAGGTCACCCACCAGACACTGAGAGTGAACAGGTCACCCACCTGACACTGAGAGTGGACAGGTCACCCAGCAGACACTGAGAGTGGACAGGTCACCTACCTGACACTGAGAGTGGACAGGTCACCCAGCAGACACTGAGAGTGGACAGGTCACCCAACAGACACTGAGAGTGGACAGGTCACGCATCCCACACTGAGATGCCACACCACCCATTGGCTAATAGAACCTGGTTATCTCATTTTAATGTAAAACAAACTGTTAGCGCAAACTCTCTTCAGCGTTAAAACACAACAAAGCCGCATTCCCCAGATTAACATAACAAAATCGCCATTTTAAATGTAACAAAAGAAAGACCCCGTACACTCTCCCCCCACCTCAAAAAGTCATGCCCTCATGACGTTCCTGTATCTTCCTGTTCACCAGTACTCTTTGTAAAACACAAAACCCAACCCAGGTGTATAAAGCAGTGACATAACTTTGCAGGGCAGTAGAGATCACACCCTGCTCTCCCGGCGCTATATAAGTTAGTCTTTCCGGGGGATGCCTACTCCTCTGAGGCCTCTGGACTTCCTTTGCTGACTCTCCCTGTTCAGACACCCCAGTTGACCCCTCGGGCCTATCTGTCGGACCTTCCCCTTCACCGGGATCCCTCTGTCCCTGTGAGCCCTCTGGCTCAGGTTCTGCCTCCACCTTCTCCTCCCCCAATCCCGGCTGTAATACAGGCGGCTCTGCAACTCCCTCCCCCAATCCCGGCTGGAATACAGGCGGCTCTGCAACACCCTCCCCCAATCCCGGCTGGAATACAGGCGGCTCTGCAACTCCCTCCCCCAATCCCGGCTGTAATACAGGCGGCTCTGCAACACCCTCCCCCAATCCCGGCTGTAATACAGGCGGCTCTGCAACACCCTCCCCCAATCCCGGCTGTAATACAGGCGGCTCTGCAACACCCTCTCCTCCCCCAATCCCGGCTGTAATACAGGCGGCTCTGCAACACCCTCCCCCAATCCCGGCTGGAATACAGGCGGCTCTGCAACACCCTCCCCCAATCCCGGCTGTACTACAGGCGGCTCTGCAACTCCCTCCCCCAATCCCGGCTGGAATACAGGCGGCTCTGCAACACCCTCCCCCAATCCCGGCTGGAATACAGGCGGCTCTGCAACACCCTCCTCCAATCCCGGCTGTAATACAGGTGGCTCTGCAACTCTCTCCCCCAATCCCGGCTGTAATACAGGCGGCTCTGCAACACCCTCCCCCAATCCCGGCTGTAATACAGGCGGCTCTGCAACTCCCTCCCCCAGTCCCGGCTGTAATACAGGCGGCTCTGCAACACCCTCCCCCAGTCCCGGCTGTACTACAGGCGGCTCTGCAACACCCTCCCCCAGTCCCGGCTGTAATACAGGCGGCTCTGCAACACCCTCCCCCAATCCCGGCTGTCATACAGGCGGCTCTGCAACACCCTCCCCCAATCCCGGCTGTCATACAGGCGGCTCTGCAACACCCTCCCCCAATCCCGGCTGTCATACAGGCGGCTCTGCAACACCCTCCCCCAATCCCGGCTGTAATACAGGCGGCTCTGCAACTCCCTCCCCCAATCCCGGCTGTAATACAGGCGGCTCTGCAACACCCTCCCCCAATCCCGGCTGTAATACAGGCGGCTCTGCAACACCCTCCCTCGGTTCCCCTGACTCAGTGATGGAAGGGCCAGGAGTTTCTTCTCCCGGCACCGGGGAATCAGCGAACGGAAGCAGGTACCACACGTCCGACTCATCATCTTCCGATGACGTATCCCTTCTCGAGGTGGGGATCGGCCCCGTTTTCTTCGCAGCGGATTCTTCCCTCGCCCCGCGCCCTCGCAGAGTCCTCGTAATAGGAGTAAACTCCCATTCGGGCTCTGGGTCTACCTTCACCTCTCGACCCAGAGGCAACAGGTGGTTCCGATGGAGTACCTTGACAGGCCCCTGCCCGTCCTCGGGTCTCACCCGGTAAACCGGGAGATTCAGCATCTGACTCTCCACCACATAGGGGGTGGCTGCCCAACGGTCCACCAACTTGTGCTTACCCTGTAGTCCTAAATTCCGGATAAGGACTCGGTCTCCCGGCAATAGCTGGACGAACTTTACCTTCTGATCATACCTCCTTTTATTCCGCTGGTTCTGCTTGGTGGCTGCCGCCTCAGCCAACTCATACGCCCTTTTCAACTCTCTCCTCATATCGGACACGTACTTCAGACATGGCTTCGAAGGTATTTCCCCTGCTTCAGTCCCAAAACACAGATCAATGGGCAACCTCGCTTCCCGTCCAAACATCAGACAGTAGGGCGAGTACCCCATAGCATCATTGCGAGTACAATTGTAACAATGAACCAAATGGGCAATGTGCCGACTCCACTTACTCTTCTGTCCAATCTCCAAGGTGCCGAGCATGTCCAGCAGGGTCCAGTTAAACCTCTCGGGCTGAGGATCACCCTGCGGGTGATAGGGGGTGGTTCTGGACTTTTCAACCCCAAGCATATCCAGCAATTCATGGATAAGCCTGCTCTCGAAGTCCCGTCCCTGATCACTGTGGATCCGCCGGGGAAGGCCATAATGAACAAAGTACTTCTCCCATAACACCTTCACCACTGTAGTCGCTTTCTGGTCCTTAGTGGGAAAAGCCTGCGCATATCTAGTGTAGTGATCCGTGAGGACCAAGACATTGGCGGTGTTTCTGGTGTCTGGCTCAATAGACAGGAAATCCATACACACCAGGTCCATGGGTCCCGCACTCTGCAAGTGGGATAACGGGGCCGCCTGCGCAGACAAGGTCTTCCTCCTGATGCGACGACTACAGGTCTTACAGTATTCTTCCACCTCCCCCCTCATCCGGGGCCAGTAAAACCGGTCCTTGACTAATCCACAGGTCTTCTCTACCCCTAAGTGCCCGGAATCATCATGTAGAGCCTGGAGCACAGTCTTCCGATACTTCTCAGGCATGACCAGTTGCCAGCGCCGGGGGTGGTCCAGAGGCGACGTGACCCGGTACAGGACGTGGTTCTTCAGCTTCAACCGGGGCCACTCCTTCAGTAGTAGGGGAACGGAGGCATGTTTCACCTTCTCCACCTGCCCCATATCACCCTGGCTAACCGCGTACCAGATCGTGCCAATGCTTGGGTCATCACGCTGAGCCGCCTCTACTTCCTGGGGGCTCAACTCCGGCAGCTGCCTGTTCCTCAGAGCAGTCACATTACAGTAAACAGTGGGCAGCGCGTCATCGTCAGCCCCCAGTTGATCTACTGCCTGATCCGTTCCCATCTGTGCTCCTACTTCCCCGTCGCTCCCAACTTGACACATGGCCTTTACTCCCTGGGCAGGGACACTCTTCCACTCCTCGGACATGCCCGACTCGTCGTGCGCCCGACGAGACAGGGCATCTGCATCGATGTTCCGACTCCCGGGGCGGTACTTCAGGCTGAACTCATAGGCAGACAAGGCTGCTAACCACCGGTGCCCAGTAGTGTCCAGCTTCGCCGAGGTCAGGATATAAGTGAGGGGGTTGTTATCAGTTCTCACCTCAAACTGGGCCCCGTATAGGTAGTCACTCAACTTGTCCACCACCACCCATTTCAACGCCAAGAACTCCAGCTTGTGAGTGGGATAGTTTCTCTCAGATGGCGACAAGCTCCGGATGACAAATGCCACCGGCCTCAATCCGTTGCCCTGTTCCTGGTACAGGACAGCCCCCAGACCCTCGTGACTGGCATCACTGCGTAGAACATATGGCTTCTGGGGATCAGCAAAAGCCAACACCGGGCCAGTGTCAGCGCCCTTTTTAGAGATTGGAACGTCTCCTCACATTGAGCATCCCACCTCAATCCAAAAGGCTCCCCCGGGTTCAAGTATCCTCCTACCTCCGACCCTCGGTCTCCCTTCCCCCTCCTCCCCACAGGTGGATAGCCACACAGCAGCTGGTTCAATGGATGACTCATTTTCGCATATCCTTTCACGAATCGCCGGTAATATCCGCAAAACCCCAAAAACGAGCGTAAGGCGCTCACCTTCTGAGGTCTCGGCCAGGTGGTGACTGCGGCTATCTTATCCGGATCGGTGGCCACTCCATTTCGCGAGATTATGTGCCCAACGTAACTGACTGACGTCTTGCAGAACTGACATTTATCCAGGGAAAGTTTTAATCCTTCCTCCTTCAGCCGACTCAGCACCTTCAGCAGCCGCTCCTCATGTTCCTCCAACGTAGATCCAAACACTATCAGGTCGTCCAGGTACACCAATACCTCCAGCAGGTTCATGTCCCCCACTGTCCGCTCCATGAGCCGCTGGAAGGTGGCTGGGGCCCCCGAGATGCCTTGGGGCATTCGTTCGAACTGGAAAAATCTCAGGGGGCAGATAAAGGCCGTCTTCTCTTTATCGGTCTCACTCATCGGAATCTGGTAATACCCACTCCGCAAATCCAATACACTGAACCACTGTGCACCACTCAGACAGGCCAAGGCATCTTCCACCCTCGGGACCGTATATTGGTCGGGACCAGTGCGCCGGTTCAGGGTCCTATAGTCCACGCACATGCGTACCTTCCCATTTTTCTTCCTTGCCACCACTATGGGGGACGCATAGGGGCTTCGGGACTCCGCAATAATCCCTGCGTCTTTCAACTGACGCACATCTTCCACATTTACTGGGGCCAACCGCCGCGACCTCTCCCTAAACGGGGTGTCATTTGTCACCCGGATAGTGTGCCGAGTGCTCTTGGAACATCCTACATCAAACTCGCCCTGAGAAAAGACATCCCCTAACTTCAGCATCTTCTCCACCAGCCTGCTCTTATAAGCCGGCGGTACAGGGGAGTTCTCAAAATTAAAGGCCTCCTCGGTCAGCCGCCCCCCGTTTCCCAATAGTTTCCCTCCAGTGGGCTTCACGGGGGCGCTGGACATCACCGTCACCGGGAACAAGTACGCGAGGAGCATCCCGCGCTTAAAGGTGATCTTCCACTCCATTATGTTCCTTACCATCACCCCCATCCGCCGTGCCTGTACAGCTGAGGGCCTCTGCAATTCAGGTCTCACCAGCGCCCCAGCCGGGAACCGGGACTCCCTTTCCAGGTCGTCGGGGGCGTCTACTAGCAGGGCCTCGCCCGCCGGTAATCCGGGGAATCTGGGGGTCCCCATCACTAATGCCGCCTCCCCTGGCCGTATCACCGTAGGCCTCGCCTGAGTGCACCACACCGTCCCTCGTTTGCACTCAAGATCCAGCTCCTGGGGGTCAGTCACTCCTTCGTACACCGCTCGGAACACGGGGTGTACCGAGAGGGTCTCCAGAAAGTTCTCCCCCCCCCTTCTTCTTACAGGCTCACAAGAGCCGTCGCACCAGAGGGGAGTTAGTCCCCACCAACAGGGCAGCACCACCGGTCTCCACCGGGTCCGGACAAACCAACACCAGCGTCTCAAAGGCTTCCGATACTCCCACATCTCCCTCCGAAAATTCCAATCTCACTGACAAGTATCCATCGTACAGGTAATCACCATCACTTATGCCCCAAATCTCCAATGCGTTAAACGGAGTTACTGCCAAATGTTTCAGATATTTGTTGTAGAACGACCGGTACAGTAAGGTAACCTGCGACCCGGTGTCAAGGATGGCTTTCGCAAAGATTCCCTCTATCTGTAGGGACACGCTGGAACGGGGTCTCACCAGTCCATCAGGAATTTGTGCTTGTTCTTTCTGGGGTTCCATAGCGGTTTTCTGGGAACGTGTTCCTCCCGAGACTCCAGTCCGTCCCCTCACTGAGCCTCTCCTAAGTTTCCCGACACCTCTCCCTTCTTGGTGGCCCGGGGGCCCTCCCGCCTCGGCGCATCTCGTCTCTCACAATCCTTCCGCAAGTGGCCAGCTTCCCCACAGCGGTAGCACGCCCCCGGCCACTCACATTCCCGGCGGAAATGCCCCTCTCTCCCACAGTTATAGCACCCACTACTCGCCGCCTCTCTCCTCCCGATACGGGCCCCTGGGGACCCCTTGGATTTCTCTGGTCTCACCCCGACTACCACCTCCTGAACCGCTGAAGACCGTCCCTGAGGGTCCGAGCCCCCTGGTCGGCCCAAAGCACACTCCTCAGCCCGTACCTCTTGGATCAGTTGTCCGAATGATGGGGGGCTCCGCTTAAATGACTGCCGTACACGCCAAGCCACTCTGTCATCCTCCCGGGAACCGCTACATATCTGGCTCATCCTAAACTCCGCTACTTCGTCCTCCCTCACTATCCCTCGTCGCAGCAACCCCGTAAGCTTTCCTTCCACCCTGAAAGCATAGTCTGAGAGCTTTTCCACTCTTCTCTGCCCCATCCGGTGAAACTCCGCTAAATGCCGCCAGGGATCCCCTGACAGTCCAAACACTTCCTCCAAAGCGTCCAAACACTCCGATAGGGAAGCCAAGGGGCGTGCCGCTCTCAGATCGCGGACCACCCGGGCCGCCCCGCCCCTTAAGCTTTCCACCAATCGCTGTCTCTTTTCCTCATCCGAAACTGGCCACACCTCTAACTATTGGGGTGTATCTTCAACCCAGGTATCATAGTCATCCTCCCCTTCCGGGGTGGGCTTGGCTCCCGAGAAAATTCTCAGCTTCGGGTGGTGCCCCTCAACCCTTCTCGCCAGGGAGGTACTGGCAGCCGTTAACTCTGCAGTCTCCTCAAGCCCATGGGGGCGGGGCCTGGCCAAACCTTCCCACTCCACACCCTCCACCTCTTGCTACGGGCACCCGGCTGGGGGCCTCATCTAGCTCCTCCTCCTCCGGCACCTCCTCACTTGCGTCCTCGGGGAGGGTGTGGAGACCCCACAGCCCCGCCTCCCCCGGGGCATGGACTGTCGCTGGTAATTCTAAAGTCATGATGTCGGCACTCGTCCGCACCAACATCCAGCTAGCCTCCAGTTCTTTCCCACCCCTTCTAGCTACAAGTTCTACCTGCCCGATACCTTTAATCAAACTCAACTCTCGCACCAGTACCTCTGCCGGAATGCGATAATCGACCCCGCTTACCACACACGCATGATTCACCGGTACCTCCTCCAATTCACACCAATTTACAATCTTATCTCGATCCATCTTCACACCACTTACCACAACGACAAGTACAACTTTCCCGAAAAAAAGTCCAAATCCAGGACGGTAGCCCCCACTTGTAACGTTCCGTTATATTGGCTCGTGTATGTCTAGGGGAAATCCAGCCCAGCACCCGCTTCAACACTCCCCCCAGGGTCAGTCGCCACCCGAATCAATCACAAACATCAATCATCAGCCAGCACACCCAGTAAAGTTTAACAAATACACTTTATAGATATTACTAATTCTATGACATTAATATACATTTGATACAGAGAGGAAAGTAATGGGAAAAAAAGGCGCCAACACTTATCAAAGTCCAAGTTCTTTGCGCGCTACGTTGGAGCTCAATTCGACGTCAGACGACCACCCGAATTCCGTCGACTCACGGCTCGGGACCACCCTGAGTGATCAACCGGAGCCTCTCCACACGTCCGCGGTCCTCCTCGTCTCTCCTCCGACTCCCCGCCAAAACTCAGTCCACAGTCATATCATACAGCATGGTATCCGAAAACGAAACGATACATAACCACCCATTGGCTAATAGAACCTTGTTATCTCATTTTAAAGTGAAACAAACTGTTAGCGCAAACTCTCTTCAGCGTTAAAGCACAACAAAGCCGCATTCCCCAGATTAACATAACAAAATCGCCATTTTAAATGTAACAAAAGAAAGACCCCGTACACAAGGATAGTTGAACTTTCCCCAGAATCGGAGGTAACTTCACAGAGTAGCAATAAGGGTCTACAGGGTCTACCTGTTGATTTATTACATTGCCTGATGTGTAGTGGGAGATGGCTTTGCCTAATGTCTCTGCACTCTTGTGTTTTCCGCAGGATCTGGATGACTGTCTAATCCGACAAACTAACACCCATTTCCAGTATGGCTATGAGTATCTGGGCAACTCTGGACGCCTGGTGATCACTCCACTGACGGATAGGTGGGGCCCACATCTCCCCTCCCCTCTCTGCCTTACCGACAGTGGGACTTGACTCAGTGCTGTTAGTGCCTGAACTGACACAACATCAGAGTGGCAATCGGTGGGACAGTAAATGCGGATGTAAAGCAGGGAGCCCTGTTACCCACAGCACTGCTAAGGAAATGCAGGAACATAATTACTGGAACTATTCAGTTCACCTTGTCAGTCCAAGCATGACCAGCACTCAGTTCACATAGTATTCTAAAGGCAAATTATCAGACAGCTGGTCTTTACACTATAACGCGATCCTACCACTAAACATGTTACCCTCTCCTCAGCCACTCTCTGCCCTCCATAGGGGCAAGTCCTCCCTTACCACCATTCAAGACTCACAACAGTCCTTCCAGGTAAGGCGACACTTCACCTGTGAGTCTGATGGGGTTATCTACCATATCCAGTACTCTCAGTGCAGCCTCAACATTAATGAGACCAGACACAGAATTGGGGGGAGCCCTTTGTCGAGCACCTTTGCCCTTCCTGCGATGAAAGACAGGATCTCCTGGTGGCAATGCATTTAAATTTGACTTCCAGTCCTATTCTGTCGTGTCCATCCATGGCCTCCTGTACTGCCACAATAAGACCAAACTTGGCTTGGAGGAGCAACACCTCATAGTCTGTCCGGATAGCCTCCAACCAGATGACCATAAGATATAGGAGTAGAAGTAGGCCATTCAGCCCATCGAGTCTGCTCCACCATTCAATCATGGGCTGATCCAATTCTTCCAGTCATCCCCACTCCCCTACTTTCACCCCATACCCTCTGATGTTCTGGCTAATCAAGAACCTATCTATCTCTGCCTTAAATACACCCAATGACTTCGCCTCCACAGCCACTTGTGGCAACAAATTCCACAGATTTACCACCCTCTGACTAAAGTAATTTCTCTGCATCTGAGTTCTAAACGGACGTCTTCAATCCTGAAGTCATGCCCTCTTGTCCTAGAATCCCCTATCATGCCAAGAACATCTGTATCACCAACTTCCAGTAATTTATCCTCACTCTCCCCTTTTCTCTTTTTCCATTCCCCATTCTAGTTCTCTTCTCATCCCTTTTCTTCTTCTCAGCCCCCTCTGATTCCAGTCCTCCTTCCCTTTCTCCCATGGTCCAGTGTCCTCTCGTATTAGATTCCTTCTTCTTCAGCTCGTTATCTCTTCCTGCATGCAGGCATTGTCATTAAAGTCATAGACACCTCAGGGAATCTCCGCCTCATCAACCCGCCCTTTCTTCTCTTTCCAGGTGCTATATGACACTGACAACTGCTCTCCATCTGCATCGAGGAGGTTCCCCCAAGGGTCCGGCTGGAACAGGGAAGACTGAAACAGTGAAAGATCTAGGGAAAGCACTGGGAATGTATGTGATTGTGGTCAACTGCTCCGAAGGCCTTGACTACAAATCCATGGGCCGAATGTATTCTGGACTGGCACAGGTGAAAGAGGAAACCAATCTTGTCATTGTCATCAGAAGTTGGGAATTTCAAGGATCACCTTTATCTGTCAGATGTATATCAAAACATCCAAGCATGCAGTGAATTGCACTGTTTGCATCAAAGGTGTGCTGGGAGCAACTCACAAATGTCACCATGCTTCTGAAAGCAACATAACATGCCCAAAATTTAGTAACCCCTAACCTGTTCTTGTACAGTATATCTTTGGAAGGTGGGAGAAATCTGAAACACCAAGAGGAAACCCATGCAGTCACAGGGAGAACGTACAAATTCCTTACATACAGTGGCTGCAAATTGAACCCGAGTCTCTGCTGTTGTAATTGTATTACGCTAACTGCTATGCTGCCTTACCGAACGGCCGTAGTGTGGAAACCACCTGCATCAGAGGGGCAGTGCTGAAAGAGAGCTCGGCATATTGGGAGCGGGCAGGTGCAGTCCTACGGTAATGTCAGAGGAACAGGGGGAGGAGGAACTGTGTTGTTGAACATGGGGACTGCCAAAAGCTTCTGTTGTTGCTGTTGTTGTTGGTGATGCTTGTGCTGTTGTGCTGAATGTGATGGGCATGCTATATTGGCACTGGAATGTGTGGTGACACTTGTGGCTGGCCCCAGCACACCCCTAAATTACATTGGTTGTTAATGCAAACAACATATTTCATTGTGATATACGTGTGATAAGTACATGGATCTAATCTGATCTGATATTGAAAAACTGTCGTCTGTGGGAGCTCCTTATGTTGCCATGTTATGATAATAACTTCAACACTACTTGTGGCTATAAAGTGCTTTGGGATGTCCTGAGGGAGGAGAGAATGTAGAAGTAGGGCCTTGCATTTATGTCAGCAGAAGGTGGTGAATATACCTGCAGTAATCATGCAATACTCTGTCTCTTGTTGTGGGTCATTAATGTGCTGATGCGACAGTATTGAATGTTTGTGTGTACAGACTGGAGCCTGGGGTTGTTTTGATGAATTTAACCGCATCAACATTGAGGTGCTGTCAGTAGTGGCTCAGCAGATCCTTTCCATCCTGTCCGCCCTGTCCGCTGGGCTAAACCGCTTCGTCTTTGAAGGGCGCGAGATCAACCTGATCTGCTCGTGCGGCATCTTCATAACCATGAACCCAGGTAAGGCTGTTGGGACTGTGGACTGGGAGAGGCAGCTTGGAATGTTCCCCTTCCGAGGCAGAACTCTCCCATCTCAGCCCTGTAGGCAATATCTACAGGGTAGGCTGCTCAGGTTTGGGGACAGCGGAATCATTGAATCGTGGCTGAAGGATGGTTGTAGCCGGGAACTGAATGTCCAAGGTTACATAGAAACATAGAAACATAGAAAATAGGTGCAGGAGTAGGCCATTCGGCCCTTCGAGCCTGCACCGCCATTTATTATGATCATGGCTGATCATCCAACTCAGAACCCCGCCCCAGCCTTCCCTCCATACCCCCTGACCCCTGTAGCCACAAGGGCCATATCTAACTCCCTCTTAAACATAGCCAATGAACTGGCCTCAACAGTTTGCTGTGGCAGAGAATTCCACAGATTCACCACTCTCTGTGTGAAGAAGTTTTTCCTAATCTCGATCCTAAAAGGCTTCCCCTCTATCCTCAAACTGTGACCCCTCATTCTGGACTTCCCCAACATCGGGAACAATCTTCCTGCATCTAGCCTGTCCAATCCCTTTAGGATCTTATACGTTTCAATCAGATCCCCCCTCAATCTTCTAAATTCCAACGAGTACAAGCCCAGTTCATCCAGTCTTTCTTCATATGAAAGTCCTGCCATCCCAGGAATCAATCTGGTGAACCTTCTTTGTACTCCCTCTATGGCAAAGATGTCTTTCCTCAGATTAGGGGACCAAAACTGCACACAATACTCCAGGTGTGGTCTCACCAAGGCCTTGTACAACTGCAGTAGTACCTCCCTGCTCCTATACTCGAATCCTCTCGCTATAAATGCCAGCATACCATTCGCCTTTTTCACCGCCTGCTGTACCTGCATGCCCACTTTCAATGACTGGTGTATAATGACACCCAGGTCTTGTTGCACCTCCTCTTTTCCTAATCGGCCACCATTCAGATAATAATCTGTTTTCCTATTTTTGCCACCAAAGTGGATAACTTCACATTTATCCACATTAAATTGCATCTGCCATGAGTTTGCCCACTCACCCAACCTATCCAAGTCACCCTGCATCCTCTTAGCATCCTCCTCACTGCTAACACTGCCACCCAGCTTTGTGTCATCCGCAAACTTGGAGATGCTTCATTTAATTCCCTCATCCAAGTCATTAATATATATTGTAAACAACTGGGGTCCCAGCACTGAGCCTTGTGGTACCCCACTAGTCACCGCCTGCCATTCTGAAAAGGTCCCGTTTATTCCCACTCTTTGCTTCCTGTCTGCTAACCAATTCTCCACCCACACCAATACCTTACCCCCAATACCGTGTGCTTTAAGTTTGCACACTAATCTCCTGTGTGGGACCTTGTCAAAAGCCTTTTGAAAATCCAAATATACCACATCCACTGGTTCTCCCCTATCCACTCTACTAGTTACATCCTCAAAAAATTCTATGAGATTCGTCAGACATGATTTTCCTTTCACAAATCCATGCTGGCTTTGTCCGATCATTTCTCCGCTTTCCAAATGTGCTTTTATCACATCCTTGATAACTGACTCCAGCAGTTTCCCCACCACCGACGTTAGGCTAACCGGTCTATAATTCCCCGGTTTCTCTCTCCCTCCTTTTTTAAAAATTGGGGTTACATTAGCCACCCTCCAATCCTCAGGAACTAGTCCAGAATCTAACGAGTTTTGAAAAATTATCACTAATGCATCCACTATTTCTTGGGCTACTTCCTTAAGCACTCTAGGATGCAGACCATCTGGCCCTGGGGATTTATCTGCCTTCAATCCCTTCAATTTACCTAACACCACTTCCCTACTAACATGTATTTCACTCAGTTCCTCCATCTCACTGGACCCTCTGTTCCTTACTATTTCTGGAAGATTATTTATGTCCTCCTTAGTGAAGACAGAACCAAAGTAATTATTCAATTGGTCTGCCATGTCCTTGCTCCCCATAATCAATTCACCTGTTTCTGTCTGCAGGGGACCTACATTTGTCTTTACCAGTCTTTTCCTTTTTACATATCTATAAAAGCTTTTACAGTCCGTTTTTATGTTCTCTGCCAGTTTTCTCTCATAATCTTTTTTCCCCTTCCTAATTAAGCCCTTTGTCCTCCTCTGCTGAACTCTGAATTTCTCCCAGTCCTCAGGTGAGCCACTTTCTCTGGCTAATTTGTATGCTACTTCTTTGGAATTGATACTATCCCTAATTTCTCTTGTCAGCCACGGGTGCACTACCTTCCTTGATTTATTCTTTTGCCAAACTGGGATGAACAATTGTTGTAGTTCATCCATGCAACCTATAAATGCTTGCCATTGCATATCCACTGTCAATCCTTTAAGTGTCATTTGCCAGTCTATCTTAGCTAATTCACGTCTCATACCTTCAAAGTTACCCCTCTTTAAGTTCAGAACCTTTGTTTCTGAATTAACTATGTCACTCTCCATATTAATGAAGAATTCCACCATATTATGGTCACTCTTACCCAAGGGGCCTCTCACGACAAGATCGCTAATTAACCCTTCCTCATTGCTCAAAACCCAGTCCAGAATAGCCTGCTCTCTAGTCGGTTCCTCGACATGTTGGTTCAAAAAACCATCCCGCATACATTCCAAGAAATCCTCTTCCTCAGCACCTTTACCAATTTGGTTCACCCAGTCTACATGTAGATTGAAGTCACCCATTATAACTGCTGTTCCTTTATTGCACACATTTCTAATTTCCTGTTTAATACCATCTCCGACCTCACTACTACTGTTAGGTGGCCTGTACACAACTCCCACCAGCGTCTTCTGCCCCTTAGTGTTACGCAGCTCTACCCATATCGATTCCACATCTTCCCGGCTTATGTCCTTCCTTTCTATTGCGTTAATCTCTCCTTTAACCAGCAACGCCACCCCACCTCCCCTTCCTTCATGTCTATCCCTCCTGAATATTGAATATCCCTGAACGTTGAGCTCCCATCCCTGGTCGCCCTGGAGCCATGTCTCTGTGATCCCAACTATATCATAATCATTAATAACAATCTGCACTTTCAATTCATCCACCTTATTACGAATGCTCCTTGCATTGACACATAAAGCCTTCAGGCGCTCTTTTACAACTCTCTTAGCCCTTGTACAATTATGTTGAAAAGTGGCCCTTTTTAATGCTTGCCCTGGATTTGTCGGCCTGCCACTTTTACTTTTCTCCTTTGTACTTTTTGCTTCTACGCTCACTTTACACCCCTCTGTCTCTCTGCACTGGTTCCCATCCCTCTGTTGTGAACTAACCTCCTCATGCCTAGCCTCTTTAATTTGATTCCCACCCCCCAACCATTCTAGCTTAAAGTCACCTCAGTAGCCCCCGCTAATCTCCCCGCCAGGATATTACATGTTGTATTGAAGGGTTAAGAAGGTAGGTAGAGGGGGTGGCATGGATCTGTTGGTAAAGAATGGTTTCAAATCAGTAGAAAGATGTAACGTAAGGTCAGAAGATGTTGAATCCTTGTGGGTTGAGTTAAGAAACTGCAAGAGTAAAAGGACCCCGATAGCAGTTATATCCAGGCTTCCCAACTGTAGCTGAGGTGTGGACCACAGATTACAACAGGAAATAGAAAAGGTATCTCAAAAGGGCAATGTATTGATAGTCATGGGAGATTTTAACATGCAGGTTGATTAGGAGAATCAGGTTGGTAATGGATCTCAAGAGAGTGAGTTTGTTGAATGCCTATGAGATGGCTTTTTAGAGCAGTTTGTCGCTGAGCTTACTAGGGGATCAGCTATACTGGATTGGTGTTATGTAATGAACCGGAGGTGATTAGGGAGCTTAAGGTAAAAGAGCCCTTAGGAGGCAGTGATCACAGTATGATTGAGTTCAACTTGAAAATTGATAGGGAGAAAGTGAAGTCTAACATAGCAGCATTTCAGTCAAGAAAAGGAAATTACAACGGTATGAGAGGAGTTGGCCAAAGTAAATTGGAAGGAGATGCTGGCGGGGATGACACCAGAGCAGCAATGGCGTGAGTTTCTGGGAAAAATGAGGAAGGCGCAGGATAGATTTATTCCAAAAATGAAAAAAATACTCAAATGCCAAAATAGCAAAATGTGGCTGACAAGGGAAGTCAAAGTTAATGTAAAAGCAAAAGAGAGGGCATATAACAAAGCAAGAATTAGTGGGAAGACAGAGGATTGGGAAACTTTTAAAACCCTCCAGAGAGCAACTAAAAGAATCATTAGGAGGGAAAAGGTGAAACATGAAAGCAAGCTAGCAAACAATATCGAAGTGGATAGCAAAAGCTCTTTCAAGTATGTAAAAAATAAGAGAGATGAGAGTGGATATAGGACCACTAAAAATGAGCCCAGAGAAGTAATAACAGGGGTCAAGGAGATGGCAGATATTTTGCATCAGTCTTCACTGTGGAAGACACTAACAGTGTTCTAGATGTTGAAGGGTGTGAGGGAAGAGAAGTGAGTGCAGTTACTATTACAAGGAAGAAGGTGCTGAAAAAGCTGAAGGACCTAAGGGTACATAAGTCATCTGGACCAGATGAACTGCACCCTAGGATTCTGAAAAAGGTAGCGATAGAGATTGTGGAGGCATTAGTAATGATCTTTCAAAAATCATTGGACTCTGGCATGGTGCCAGAGAACTGGAAATTGCAAATCTCACTCCACTCTTTAAGAAAGGAGGAAGGCAGCAGAAAGGAAATTATAGACCTGTTAGCCTGACCCCAGTGGTTGGGAAGATGTTGGAGTCAATTGTTAAGGATGAGGTTATGGAGTACTTGGTAACACAGGACAAGATCGGACAAAGTCTGCATGGTTCCCTTAAGGGAAAATCTTGCCTGATGAATCTGTTGGAATTCTTTGAGGAGATTACATGTAAAATATATAAAGGGGTTGCAGTGGATGGTGTATATTTGGACTTCCAGAAGGCCTTTGACAAAGTGCCACACAGAAGGCTGCTTACCAAGTTAAGAGCACATGATGTTACAGGAAAGTTACTGGCATGGTTAGAGTATTGGCTGATTGCTAGGAGGCAGCGAGTGGGAATAAAAGGATCCTTTTCTGGTTGGCTGCTAGTAACTAGTGGTGTTCCACAGGGGTCGCTGTTGGGACCCCTTCTTTTTATGCTGTATATCAATAATTTAGATGACGGAATAAGTGGCAGTCTATTTTCTAAATGGGGAGAAAATCCAAAAATCTGAGATGCAGAGGGACTTGGGAGTCCTTGTGCAGAACACCCTAAAGGTTAACTTGCAGGTAGAGCTCAGTGGTGAGGAAGGCAAATGCCATGTTCATTCATTTCAAGAGGTCTAGAATTCAAGTGCAGGAATGAGATGCTGAGGCTTTATAAGGCACTGGTGAGACCTCACCTTGAGTTTTATGAACAGTTTTGGGCTCCTCATCTAAGAAAAGATATGCTGGCATTGGAGAAGGTTCACGAGGATGATTCTAGGAATGAAAGGGTTATCATATGAGGAATGTTTGATAGCTCTGGATCTGTACTCGTTGGAATTTAAAAGGATGGGGGGAGGATCTCATTGAAATGTTTTGAATGTTTTGAAAGGCTTAGACAGAGCAGATGTGGAAAGGATGTTTCCCATGGTGGGGGAGTGCAGGACAAGAGGGCACAGCCTCAGGCTAGAGGGGTGTCCATTTAAATCAGAGATGCGGGGAAATTTCTTTAGCCAGAGCATGGTGAATTTGTAGAATTTATTACCACAGGCAGCTGTGGAGGCAAGGTCATTGGGTATATTTAAGTCAAAGCTTGATAGGTTCTTGATTGGACATGGCATCAAATGTTATGGGGAGAAGGCTAGGGAGTGGGGCTGAGGAGGGGAAAAAAATATCAGCCTGATTGAATTGTGGAGCAGACTCGATGGGTCAAGTGGCCTAATTCTACTCTTCTGTCTTCTGGTCTTATGGAATCTAAAACATGTCCTCACAATATTAATATTACAACATCAATTAGCCTGAAAGTGTTCAGAGAAAATTTACAAGGATGTTTCCGGGGCTTAAGGACCTGAGTTGGAGGGAAAGACTCTATTTGCTGGAGTGTAGGAGAATAAGGGACGATTTGATAGAGCTATACAAAATTATGAATCGTATAAATAGGTACAGTGCTGCTAGCAAGTTTGTGAACCCTGTAGAATTTTCTTTATTTTTGCATAAATATGAACTAAAATGTGATCAGATCTTCACGTGTCCTAAAACTAGCTAAAGAGAACCCAATTAAGTTAATAACACAAAGAACATTATACTTGATCATTTATTTATTGAGAAATGTTATTCAATATTACATGTATTTGTTGGAAAAAGTATGTGAACCTTTGCTTTCAGTAACTAGTGTGACCCCCTTGTACGGCAATAACTTCAGCCAAACATTTCTGGTAACAGTTGATCAGTTCTGCACATCGGCTTGGAGGAATTTTAGGCCATTCCTCCTCACTAAACTGCTTCAACTCTGGGCTTCCTTGCATGGTCTGTTTGTTTCAGGTCCTTCCACAACATTTCTATAGGATTAAGGTCAGGACTTTGACTTGGCCATTCCAAAACACGAATTTTCTTCTTTTCAAACCATTCTGTTGTTGATTTACTCTTGTCTGCTCGGATCATTGTCTTATTGCATTATCCAACTTCTATAAAGCTTCAGGTGATGGACTGCTACCCTGATATTTTCTTGTAAAATGTCTTGATACAATTTTGAATTCATTGTTCCCTCAATGATTGCAAGCTGTCCAGGCCTTGTGGCAGCAAAGCAGCCCCAAACCATGATGTTCTTTCCACCATGCTTCATAGTAGAATGAGGTTTTGATGTTGGTGTGCAGTGCCCTTTTTCCTCCAAACATAACAATATGCATTTCTACAAGAAAGTTCAATTTTTGTCTCATCTATCCATGGAACATTTTCGCAGAGATGTTGTAGAACACCCAGGTGATCTTTTGCAAACTTGAGACTTTCAACAAAGTGTTTTTTTGGAGAACAGTGGCTTCCTCCATGGTGTTCTTCCATGAACACCATTCTTGTTCGGTGTTTTTCTTATAGTGGACACAGGAACAGAGACTTTAGAAAGTTCTAGAGTATTCTGTATGTCTTTTGCTGTCACCCTTGGGTTCTTTTTCACCACCTTCAGTATTGCACGTTGTGTTCTTGGTGTGATCTTTGCAGGATGCTCACTCCTTGGGAGAGTAGCAACAGTACTGAATTTCCTCCATTCGTAGAACAACTTCTCTTACTGATGAAAATTCAGGTCTTTATAAATGCTTTTGTCACCTTTTTCAGCTTCATGCTTCTCTGCAATTCTTCTTCTAAGATCCTCTGAAAGTTGTTTTTATCGAGGCATGGTGTACATACGCAGATCTTTCTCGGGAAGAGCAGGCTCTGTCAGTAACCTGGCTTTGTGTGTCTTTGTTATAGGGTAGGGCACCTCTACAACCCACACCTCCAATCTCTTCTCATTGATCGGAACACCTGACTCCAAATAACTTCCGTAGAAGGCATTACCCCAGAGATTCACATACTTTTTCCAACAAATACATGTAATATTGGATCATTTTTCCCAATAAATAAATGATCAAGTATAATGTTTTTGTGTTATTTCTTTAATTGGGTTCTCTTTATCTAGTTTTAGGATTTATGTGAAGATCTGATCACATTGTAGGTCATATTTATGCAGAAATAGAGAAAATTCTACAGGTTCACAAACTTTCTCGCACCACTGTAAATGTAAACAGGCTTTTTGCACTGAGATTGGGTGAGAATAGAATTAGCTTTTGACTGAAAGATGAAACATTTAAGGGAGGACTTTTTCACTCTAGGAGTCGTATGAATGTGGAATGAGCTGCCAGTGGAAGTGGTAGATGTGGGTTTAATTACAGTATTTATTATCATATTATCATTATTGTTTATTGTTATTTAGCAATACAGCATAGTAACTGGCCTTCCCAGCCCAACGAGCCCACACCCTCCAGTTCCACCCATGCGATCAATGAACTTACTAACCTGTATGTCTTTGGAATATGGAAGGGAAGTGCAGCACCCGGAAGAAATCTACATGGTCATACTTAAGGGATGTTCAGATCAGAACATGGATAGGAAGGGTATAGAGTGTTTTGGCTTGGGTGTGGGTAGATGGGACTAGGCAGGAATCACGTTGGCATGGACCAGATGGGCTGAAGTACCTGTTTCTGTCCTGTAGTGTTCTATGACTCTGTGGAGGCTGGGTTTCAAACAGAGCTTCAAGACCCTGTCAGGGCTTTGCACTGTAGAGAACTAAGGCAGGTGAATTGAGCTGAAGAGCCAATCAACGGCAGTCTTAATGTGCAGCAGAGTGGGATGGAGAGGCTCAGACATTTATGCATGTCCCTACCAGTGCAGGCACGGAGAGTCAGGAGGAAATAAGTAAAACACTGTTGTTATTTATTACAGGGTACGCTGGCCGCACAGAACTGCCAGATAACCTGAAGTCAATGTTCAGGCCTATCTCCATGGTGGTCCCTGACTCAACATTGATTGCAGAGATCATCTTGTTTGCAGAGGGGTTCAACAACTGCAAGGTACATTTCCTTCATGCACATTTGGCTAGCTACCTCCTTCATGTGCATTCCTTCTCCCATACCTCTTGCACATGCATTCAGCTGGTGTCCCTTCACCGATAAAATACAGAATCTTATGAGTTCCTTTCTTTCCACTTCCCTCCTCAGGGTATGTAGAATGTGAGTTGGTTTTGCTTCTGGGAGCCAGCATATGGCTGAGGGATGTGGCCTTTCCTAGGGGTCAACGTGATCCTGTTTAGCAAAATACTGCTGAGGATGGATACCCGTAATGGAACCAAAAATGCTGGAAATGTTGAGCAGGTCACTCAGCATCTGTGAAGCAAGAAACAGATGCTGACATTGTTCTTGCCCCACTGCAGAATGTCCTATGAGTGAAATGGCACCGGTACTGCAAGCTGCAAGGGGCATGGGTATTTTCCAATGGTCAGTGCTATGTATAGTGAAGCACCTGGGAGCTCCTGACCACCGATCATCAAAATGGAATTGAAATTGGCAGTGAGAAGTGTAGACAGAGCCCTTGGAGGGGTAGCTAGTTCCTGTGATGTGCAGAGCTGTGTCCACAACTCTCTGCAAGTTTGTACCAGTGGTCAGATAATTTTAGTTAAATGATGTGAGTCCTGATGAGAAGATGGACTCTGTTCGGGCTTCTTTGATTTGCAGTTTACAGATGTCACCTAGCTGTCCGACCAAAGAAAGAAATTGATGAGAATTGCCCCCCTTGTAACTGGACATTACTGCCTTCTGTTTGGGTTTTACGAGAATGATTCCAGGAATGAAAGCAGTGTATATTGACTGGCTGTATCACAGCCTGGTATGGAAACACCAATGCCCTTGAATGGAAAATGTTTACGGCTCAGTCTGTCATGGGTAAAGCCATTGAGCACATCTATGTGGATCGTTGTCACAGGAAAGCAGTATCCATTGACAGGGACCCCACCACCCACTACATCCTCTCTTCTCACTGCTCCAGCCATCAGGCCCTTCAGCCAAAGGGGATAACTTCACTCAACTTCTCTTCTCTCATCATTGAATTGTTTCACAACCAATGCACTCACTTTCAAGGACTCTTCTTCTAATGTTCTAGTTATTTATTACTCATTTGTTATTATTATTTTCATATTTTCTCAGCTCAAGCTGGTAAAACCTGAGGTATGAGCATAGCCAAGCATACTCGTTTCTCAATGTCTAGGAACTTTCAGGATATTCTAATGGTGTTTAGTATTGTGGCTTTCTGAAGATTTACATAGATATTGCTGTGTAGCCCTAGTTGTTTAATGCTATTGTGTAGTGACTTTGGGATAGTACCTGTGATAGACATTACTAACCAAGACAATGCATATCTTGTTCCAAAGTCTCTCAATTTCCTCTTTTAATTCAGTATATTGCTGATGTTTTTCACTTCTTGATTTCTGTGAGTTATGTGTGTTTGGAAGGGTTATATCTATTAAATAAGTTGTACTTGTTTGTTTATCCAATATTATTATATCTGGATAGTTTTTATGGATTGTCCTGTCTGTAACAACTGATCAGTCATAATATAATTTGTGGTATTCTGATTCTAAAACTGGATCATGCTTGTATTTATTGTAATGTATAACTTCTTTTATGAGTCTGTATTTTAAAACAAGATTTTGATGAATGATGCTTGCCACTTTATTATCATTATTATTTCTTTGCATTTACAGTTTGTTGTCTTCTGCACTCTGGTTGAACACCCAAGTAGGGTGGTCTTCCATTGATTTTATTATGGTTATTATGCTATAGATTTATTGAGTATGCTCACAAGGAAATGAATCTCAGGGTTGTATATGGTGACATATATGAGCTTTGATAATAAATTTACTTTTAACTTTGAGATCAGCGTTGTACCCTCTGTACTAATCAACAAGCAACAAAACATGGGCCTCTGTACCTCCCTCTGCAACAAGGGAGATCCTTGACTTCCTCACTGGGAAACCACAGTCAGTGCATCTCCTCCTCATTGATAATCAACTCAAACACATGCTTTAAACATTTTAAGGGCAAATTCTTGTCCCCTCCCCGCCCCGCCATCAGATTTCTGAATGGTCTGTGAACACAGCTTCACTATTTTGGCCTCTTTTTGCACTAGTTATTTATTTATTTTTATATATAATCCTTATTGTAACTTATATATTTTTTAAAGTATTGCACTGTACTGTTGCCTGAAAACAACAAATTTCACAACATACAGTACTGTGCAAAAGTCTGAGGCGCATGTATGAAGACTTTTGCTCAGTACCGCATTTGTCAACGTGGAGCAGAAAGCGAGTTTGTAAATCTGACGGGAGCAAAGGATGTTGGGAACGGAGAAGGTGGAGTGTTATGGTAGGGGTGTGGATAGGTGGCAGGGGAGGACGGCCATGGGCATGGGGCAGTGTGGGTGCAGACACGCCCAGCCCTGAGACACCAGGCAAGGTCATTAGGTTCCAAACAATTGTTTTACTGATTGCTACAGAATGTCTCTCTGGTGCTTCCTGCTCTTGCCCCTCTCCCTTCCCCCTTTCCCAACCATGATTCCCCTCTCCTTGCCCCTTTCCCACTCAGTCCACAAAAGAGACCCATATCATTATCGAGTTTATCATCAATTACATAACTATGTCATGAAATTTGTTTTTTTTGCGGCGGTGTCAGCAGTACAGTGCAATACATAAAATTACTAGAGTACTGTGCAAATGTTTGAGGCACCCTAGGTATAGGTACAGGCTGAATAATTGTGCACAGTTCTGTATGTCACCCTAGGTATAGGTACAGGCTGAATAATTGTACACAGTTCTGTATGTCACCCTAGGTATAGGTACAGGCTGAATAATTGTGCACAGTTCTGTATGTCACCCTAGGTATAGGTACAGGCTGAATAATTGTGCACAGTTCTGTATGTCACCCTAGGTATAGGTACAGGCTGAATAATTGTGCACAGTTCTGTATGTCACCCTAGGTATAGGTACATGCTGAATAATTGTACACAGTTCTGTATGTCACCCTAGGTATAGGTAGATGCTGAATAATTGTACACAGTTCTGTATGTCACCCTAGGTATAGGTACATGCTGAATAATTGTGCACAGTTCTGTATGTCACCCTAGGTATAGGTACAGGCTGAATAATTGTGCACAGTTCTGTATGTCACCCTAGGTATAGGTACAGGCTGAATAATTGTACACAGTTCTGTATGTCACCCTAGGTATAGGTACATGCTGAATAATTGTACACAGTTCTGTATGTCACCCTAGGTATTGGTACTTGCTGAATAATTGTACACAGTTCTGTATGTCACCCTAGGTATAGGTACAGGCTGAATAATTGTGCACAGTTCTGTATATCACCCTAGGTATAGGTACAGGCTGAATAATTGTGCACAGTTCTGTATGTCACCCTAGGTATAGGTACAGGCTGAATAATTGTACACAGTTCTGTATGTCACCCTAGGTATCGGTACTTGCTGAATAATTGTGCACAGTTCTGTATGTCACCCTAGGTATAGGTACAGGCTGAATAATTGTGCACAGTTCTGTATGTCACCCTAGGTATAGGTACAGGCTGAATAATTGTGCACAGTTCTGTATGTCACCCTAGGTATAGGTACAGGCTGAATAATTGTGCACAGTTCTGTATGTCACCCTAGGTATAGGTACAGGCTGAATAATTGTACACAGTTCTGTATGTCACCCTAGGTATAGGTACAGGCTGAATAATTGTGCACAGTTCTGTATGTCACCCTAGGTATAGGTACAGGCTGAATAATTGTGCACAGTTCTGTATGTCACCCTAGGTATAGGTACAGGCTGAATAATTGTGCACAGTTCTGTATGTCACCCTAGGTATAGGTACAGGCTGAATAATTGTGCACAGTTCTGTATGTCACCCTAGGTATAGGTACAGGCTGAATAATTGTGCACAGTTCTGTATGTCACCCTAGGTATAGGTACAGGCTGAATAATTGTGCACAGTTCTGTATGTCACCCTAGGTATAGGTACAGGCTGAATAATTGTACACAGTTCTGTATGTCACCCTAGGTATAGGTACTTGCTGAATAATTGTGCACAGTTCTGTATGTCACCCTAGGTATAGGTACAGGCTGAATAATTGTGCACAGTTCTGTATGTCACCCTAGGTATAGGTACAGGCTGAATAATTGTGCACAGTTCTGTATGTCACCCTAGGTATAGGTACAGGCTGAATAATTGTACACAGTTCTGTATGTCACCCTAGGTATTGGTACTTGCTGAATAATTGTGCACAGTTCTGTATGTCACCCTAGGTATAGGTACAGGCTGAATAATTGTGCACAGTTCTGTATGTCACCCTAGGTATAGGTACAGGCTGAATAATTGTGCACAGTTCTGTATGTCACCCTAGGTATAGGTACAGGCTGAATAATTGTGCACAGTTCTGTATGTCACCCTAGGTATAGGTACAGGCTGAATAATTGTGCACAGTTGTCACCCTAGGTATGCTGAATAATTGTGCACAGTTCTGTATGTCACCTAGGTATAGGTACAGGCTGAATAATTGTGCACAGTTCTGTATGTCACCCTAGGTATAGGTACATGCTGAATAATTGTACACAGTTCTGTATGTCACCCTAGGTATAGGTACAGGCTGAATAATTGTGCACAGTTCTGTATGTCACCCTAGGTATAGGTACAGGCTGAATAATTGTGCACAGTTCTGTATGTCACCCTAGGTATAGGTACAGGCTGAATAATTGTACACAGTTCTGTATGTCACCCTAGGTATAGGTACAGGCTGAATAATTGTACACAGTTCTGTATGTCACCCTAGGTATAGGTACAGGCTGAATAATTGTACACAGTTCTGTATGTCACCCTAGGTATAGGTACAGGCTGAATAATTGTGCACAGTTCTGTATGTCACCCTAGGTATAGGTACAGGCTGAATAATTGTGCACAGTTCTGTATGTCACCCTAGGTATAGGTACAGGCTGAATAATTGTACACAGTTCTGTATGTCACCCTAGGTATAGGTACAGGCTGAATAATTGTGCACAGTTCTGTATGTCACCCTAGGTATAGGTACAGGCTGAATAATTGTGCACAGTTCTGTATGTCACCCTAGGTATAGGTACAGGCTGAATAATTGTACACAGTTCTGTATGTCACCCTAGGTATAGGTACAGGCTGAATAATTGTACACAGTTCTGTATGTCACCCTAGGTATAGGTACAGGCTGAATAATTGTACACAGTTCTGTATGTCACCCTAGGTATAGGTACAGGCTGAATAATTGTGCACAGTTCTGTATGTCACCCTAGGTATAGGTACAGGCTGAATAATTGTGCACAGTTCTGTATGTCACCCTAGGTATAGGTACAGGCTGAATAATTGTACACAGTTCTGTATGTCACCCTAGGTATAGGTACAGGCTGAATAATTGTGCACAGTTCTGTATGTCACCCTAGGTATAGGTACAGGCTGAATAATTGTGCACAGTTCTGTATGTCACCCTAGGTATAGGTACAGGCTGAATAATTGTGCACATTCTGTATGTCACCCTAGGTATAGGTACAGGCTGAATAATTGTACACAGTTCTGTATGTCACCCTAGGTATAGGTACAGGCTGAATAATTGTACACAGTTCTGTATGTCACCCTAGGTATAGGTACAGGCTGAATAATTGTACACAGTTCTGTATGTCACCCTAGGTATAGGTACAGGCTGAATAATTGTACACAGTTCTGTATGTCACCCTAGGTATAGGTACAGGCTGAATAATTGTCACAGTTCTGTATGTCACCCTAGGTATAGGTACAGGCTGAATAATTGTGCACAGTTCTGTATGTCACCCTAGGTATAGGTACAGGCTGAATAATTGTGCACAGTTCTGTATGTCACCCTAGGTATAGGTACAGGCTGAATAATTGTACACAGTTCTGTATGTCACCCTAGGTATAGGTACAGGCTGAATAATTGTGCACAGTTCTGTATGTCACCCTAGGTATAGGTACAGGCTGAATAATTGTACACAGTTCTGTATGTCACCCTAGGTATAGGTACAGGCTGAATAATTGTGCACAGTTCTGTATGTCACCCTAGGTATAGGTACAGGCTGAATAATTGTGCACAGTTCTGTATGTCACCCTAGGTATAGGTACAGGCTGAATAATTGTACACAGTTCTGTATGTCACCCTAGGTATAGGTACAGGCTGAATAATTGTACACAGTTCTGTATGTCACCCTAGGTATAGGTACAGGCTGAATAATTGTACACAGTTCTGTATGTCACCCTAGGTATAGGTACAGGCTGAATAATTGTACACAGTTCTGTATGTCACCCTAGGTATAGGTACAGGCTGAATAATTGTACACAGTTCTGTATGTCACCCTAGGTATAGGTACAGGCTGAATAATTGTGCACAGTTCTGTATGTCACCCTAGGTATAGGTACAGGCTGAATAATTGTACACAGTTCTGTATGTCACCCTAGGTATAGGTACAGGCTGAATAATTGTGCACAGTTCTGTATGTCACCCTAGGTATAGGTACATGCTGAATAATTGTGCACAGTTCTGTATGTCACCCTAGGTATAGGTACAGGCTGAATAATTGTACACAGTTCTGTATGTCACCCTAGGTAGGTATAGGTACAGGCTGAATAATTGTACACAGTTCTGTATGTCACCCTAGGTATAGGTACAGGCTGAATAATTGTACACAGTTCTGTATGTCACCCTAGGTATAGGTACAGGCTGAATAATTGTACACAGTTCTGTATGTCACCCTAGGTATAGGTACAGGCTGAATAATTGTGCACAGTTCTGTATGTCACCCTAGGTATAGGTACAGGCTGAATAATTGTACACAGTTCTGTATGTCACCCTAGGTATAGGTACAGGCTGAATAATTGTACACAGTTCTGTATGTCACCCTAGGTATAGGTACAGGCTGAATAATTGTACACAGTTCTGTATGTCACCCTAGGTATAGGTACAGGCTGAATAATTGTACACAGTTCTGTATGTCACCCTAGGTATAGGTACAGGCTGAATAATTGTACACAGTTCTGTATGTCACCCTAGGTATAGGTACAGGCTGAATAATTGTACACAGTTCTGTATGTCACCCTAGGTATAGGTACAGGCTGAATAATTGTACACAGTTCTGTATGTCACCCTAGGTATAGGTACAGGCTGAATAATTGTACACAGTTCTGTATGTCACCCTAGGTATAGGTACAGGCTGAATAATTGTGCACAGTTCTGTATGTCACCCTAGGTATAGGTACAGCTGATAATTGTCACAGTGTATGTACCTAATGTGCTGGATAATTGTGACACAGTTCTGTATGTCACCCTAGGTATAGGTACAGGCTGAATAATTGTCACAGTTCTGTATGTCACCCTAGGTATAGGTACAGGCTGAATAATTGTACACAGTTCTGTATGTCACCCTAGGTATAGGTACAGGCTGAATAATTGTACACAGTTCTGTATGTCACCCTAGGTATAGGTACAGGCTGAATAATTGTGCACAGTTCTGTATGTCACCCTAGGTATAGGTACAGGCTGAATAATTGTGCACAGTTCTGTATGTCACCCTAGGTATAGGTACAATAATTGTCACAGTTCTGTATGTCACCCTAGGTATAGGTACAGTGAATAATTGTCACAGTTCTGTATGTCACCCTAGGTATAGGTACAGGCTGAATAATTGTACACAGTTCTGTATGTCACCCTAGGTATAGGTACAGGCTGAATAATTGTACACAGTTCTGTATGTCACCCTAGGTATAGGTACAGGCTGAATAATTGTGCACAGTTCTGTATGTCACCCTAGGTATAGGTACAGGCTGAATAATTGTACACAGTTCTGTATGTCACCCTAGGTATAGGTACAGGCTGAATAATTGTGCACAGTTCTGTATGTCACCCTAGGTATAGGTACAGGCTGAATAATTGTACACAGTTCTGTATGTCACCCTAGGTATAGGTACAGGCTGAATAATTGTACACAGTTCTGTATGTCACCCTAGGTATAGGTACAGGCTGAATAATTGTACACAGTTCTGTATGTCACCCTAGGTATAGGTACAGGCTGAATAATTGTACACAGTTCTGTATGTCACCCTAGGTATAGGTACAGGCTGAATAATTGTCACAGTTCTGTATGTCACCCTAGGTATAGGTACAGGCTGAATAATTGTGCACAGTTCTGTATGTCACCCTAGGTATAGGTACAGGCTGAATAATTGTGCACAGTTCTGTATGTCACCCTAGGTATAGGTACAGGCTGAATAATTGTGCACAGTTCTGTATGTCACCCTAGGTATAGGTACATGCTGAATAATTGTACACAGTTCTGTATGTCACCCTAGGTATAGGTACAGGCTGAATAATTGTACACAGTTCTGTATGTCACCCTAGGTATAGGTACAGGCTGAATAATTGTACACAGTTCTGTATGTCACCCTAGGTATAGGTACATGCTGAATAATTGTACACAGTTCTGTATGTCACCCTAGGTATAGGTACAGGCTGAATAATTGTACACAGTTCTGTATGTCACCCTAGGTATAGGTACAGGCTGAATAATTGTGCACAGTTCTGTATGTCACCCTAGGTATAGGTACAGGCTGAATAATTGTGCACAGTTCTGTATGTCACCCTAGGTATAGGTACAGGCTGAATAATTGTACACAGTTCTGTATGTCACCCTAGGTATAGGTACAGGCTGAATAATTGTGCACAGTTCTGTATGTCACCCTAGGTATAGGTAGATGCTGAATAATTGTACACAGTTCTGTATGTCACCCTAGGTATAGGTACAGGCTGAATAATTGTACACAGTTCTGTATGTCACCCTAGGTATAGGTACATGCTGAATAATTGTACACAGTTCTGTATGTCACCCTAGGTATAGGTACATGCTGAATAATTGTGCACAGTTCTGTATGTCACCCTAGGTATAGGTACACTAGATTGGCTGAATAATTGTACACAGTTCTGTATGTCACCCTAGGTATAGGTACAGGCTGAATAATTGTACACAGTTCTGTATGTCACCCTAGGTATAGGTACAGGCTGAATAATTGTGCACAGTTCTGTATGTCACCCTAGGTATAGGTACAGGCTGAATAATTGTACACAGTTCTGTATGTCACCCTAGGTATAGGTACAGGCTGAATAATTGTCACAGTTCTGTATGTCACCCTAGGTATAGGTACTGATAATTGTGCTAATAATGTGCACAGTTCTGTATGTCACCCTAGGTATAGGTACAGGCTGAATAATTGTGCACAGTTCTGTATGTCACCCTAGGTATAGGTACAGGCTGAATAATTGTGCACAGTTCTGTATGTCACCCTAGGTATAGGTACAGGCTGAATAATTGTGCACAGTTCTGTATGTCACCCTAGGTATAGGTACAGGCTGAATAATTGTCACAGTTCTGTATGTCACCTAGGTATAGGTATGCTGTTGTACACAGTTCTGTATGTCACCCTAGGTATAGGTACAGGCTGAATAATTGTACACAGTTCTGTATGTCACCCTAGGTATAGGTACAGGCTGAATAATTGTGCACAGTTCTGTATGTCACCCTAGGTATAGGTACAGGCTGAATAATTGTACACAGTTCTGTATGTCACCCTAGGTATAGGTACAGGCTGAATAATTGTCACAGTTCTGTATGTCACCCTAGGTATAGGTACAGGCTGAATAATTGTACACAGTTCTGTATGTCACCCTAGGTATAGGTACAGGCTGAATAATTGTACACAGTTCTGTATGTCACCCTAGGTATAGGTACAGGCTGAATAATTGTACACAGTTCTGTATGTCACCCTAGGTATAGGTACAGGCTGAATAATTGTACACAGTTCTGTATGTCACCCTAGGTATAGGTACAGGCTGAATAATTGTACATTCTGATGTTAGGTATAGGTACTGAATAATTGTCACCCTAGGTATAGGTACAGGCTGAATAATTGTACACAGTTCTGTATGTCACCCTAGGTATAGGTACAGCTGAATAATTGTACACAGTTCTGTATGTCACCCTAGGTATAGGTACAGGCTGAATAATTGTACACAGTTCTGTATGTCACCCTAGGTATAGGTACAGGCTGAATAATTGTACACAGTTCTGTATGTCACCCTAGGTATAGGTACATGCTGAATAATTGTACACAGTTCTGTATGTCACCCTAGGTATAGGTACAGGCTGAATAATTGTACACAGTTCTGTATGTCACCCTAGGTATAGGTACATGCTGAATAATTGTACACAGTTCTGTATGTCACCCTAGGTATAGGTACATGCTGAATAATTGTACACAGTTCTGTATGTCACCCTAGGTATAGGTACAGTGAATAATTGTACACAGTTCTGTATGTCACCCTAGGTATAGGTACATGCTGAATAATTGTACACAGTTCTGTATGTCACCCTAGGTATAGGTACATGCTGAATAATTGTACACAGTTCTGTATGTCACCCTAGGTATAGGTACATGGCTGAATAATTGTCACAGTTCTGTATGTCACCCTAGGTATAGGTACATGCTGAATAATTGTACACAGTTCTGTATGTCACCCTAGGTATAGGTACAGGCTGAATAATTGTACACAGTTCTGTATGTCACCCTAGGTATAGGTACATGCTGAATAATTGTACACAGTTCTGTATGTCACCCTAGGTATAGGTACATGCTGAATAATTGTACACAGTTCTGTATGTCACCCTAGGTATAGGTACAGCTGAATAATTGTACACAGTTCTGTATGTCACCCTAGGTATAGGTACATGCTGAATAATTGTACACAGTTCTGTATGTCACCCTAGGTATAGGTACATGCTGAATAATTGTACACAGTTCTGTATGTCACCCTAGGTATAGGTACATGCTGAATAATTGTACACAGTTCTGTATGTCACCCTAGGTATAGGTACAGCTGAATAATTGTCACAGTTCTGTATGTCACCCTAGGTATTGGTACTTGCTGAATAATTGTACACAGTTCTGTATGTCACCCTAGGTATAGGTAGATGCTGAATAATTGTGCACAGTTCTGTATGTCACCCTAGGTATTGGTACATGCTGAATAATTGTACACAGTTCTGTATGTCACCCTAGGTATAGGTAGATGCTGAATAATTGTACACAGTTCTGTATGTCACCCTAGGTATAGGTACATGCTGAATAATTGTACACAGTTCTGTATGTCACCCTAGGTATAGGTACATGCTGAATAATTGTACACAGTTCTGTATGTCACCCTAGGTATAGGTAGATGCTGAATAATTGTGCACAGTTCTGTATGTCACCCTAGGTATAGGTACATGCTGGATAATTGTACACAGTTCTGTATGTCACCCTAGGTATAGGTACATGCTGGATAATTGTACACAGTTCTGTATGTCACCCTAGGTATAGGTACATGCTGAATAATTGTACACAGTTCTGTATGTCACCCTAGGTATAGGTACATGCTGGATAATTGTACACAGTTCTGTATGTCACCCTAGGTATAGGTACATGCTGAATAATTGTACACAGTTCTGTATGTCACCCTAGGTATAGGTACATGCTGAATAATTGTACACAGTTCTGTATGTCACCCTAGGTATAGGTACATGCTGAATAATTGTACACAGTTCTGTATGTCACCCTAGGTATAGGTACATGCTGGATAATTGTACACAGTTCTGTATGTCACCCTAGGTATAGGTACAGGCTGAATAATTGTACACAGTTCTGTATGTCACCCTAGGTATAGGTACATGCTGAATAATTGTACACAGTTCTGTATGTCACCCTAGGTATAGGTACAGGCTGAATAATTGTGCACAGTTCTGTATGTCACCCTAGGTATAGGTACATGCTGAATAATTGTACACAGTTCTGTATGTCACCCTAGGTATAGGTACAGGCTGAATAATTGTGCACAGTTCTGTATGTCACCCTAGGTATAGGTACATGCTGAATAATTGTACACAGTTCTGTATGTCACCCTAGGTATAGGTACAGGCTGAATAATTGTACACAGTTCTGTATGTCACCCTAGGTATAGGTACAGGCTGAATAATTGTACACAGTTCTGTATGTCACCCTAGGTATAGGTACAGGCTGAATAATTGTACACAGTTCTGTATGTCACCCTAGGTATAGGTACAGGCTGAATAATTGTGCACAGTTCTGTATGTCACCCTAGGTATAGGTACATGCTGAATAATTGTACACAGTTCTGTATGTCACCCTAGGTATAGGTACAGGCTGAATAATTGTGCACAGTTCTGTATGTCACCCTAGGTATAGGTACAGGCTGAATAATTGTACACAGTTCTGTATGTCACCCTAGGTATAGGTACAGGCTGGATAATTGTACACAGTTCTGTATGTCACCCTAGGTATAGGTACAGGCTGAATAATTGTACACAGTTCTGTATGTCACCCTAGGTATAGGTACAGGCTGAATAATTGTGCACAGTTCTGTATGTCACCCTAGGTATAGGTACATGCTGAATAATTGTACACAGTTCTGTATGTCACCCTAGGTATAGGTACAGGCTGAATAATTGTACACAGTTCTGTATGTCACCCTAGGTATAGGTACAGGCTGAATAATTGTACACAGTTCTGTATGTCACCCTAGGTATAGGTACAGGCTGAATAATTGTACACAGTTCTGTATGTCACCCTAGGTATAGGTACATGCTGAATAATTGTACACAGTTCTGTATGTCACCCTAGGTATAGGTACATGCTGAATAATTGTCACAGTTCTGTATGTCACCCTAGGTATAGGTACAGCTGAATAATTGTCACAGTTCTGTATGTCACCCTAGGTATAGGTACATGCTGAATAATTGTACACAGTTCTGTATGTCACCCTAGGTATAGGTACATGCTGAATAATTGTACACAGTTCTGTATGTCACCCTAGGTATAGGTACATGCTGAATAATTGTACACAGTTCTGTATGTCACCCTAGGTATAGGTACATGCTGAATAATTGTACACAGTTCTGTATGTCACCCTAGGTATAGGTACATGCTGAATAATTGTACACAGTTCTGTATGTCACCCTAGGTATAGGTACATGCTGTATGTCACCCTAGGTATAGGTACAGTGAATAATTGTCACAGTTCTGTATGTCACCCTAGGTATAGGTACATGCTGAATAATTGTACACAGTTCTGTATGTCACCCTAGGTATAGGTACATGCTGAATAATTGTACACAGTTCTGTATGTCACCCTAGGTATAGGTACAGGCTGAATAATTGTGCACAGTTCTGTATGTCACCCTAGGTATAGGTACGTGCTCAATAATTGTACACAGTTCTGTATGTCACCCTAGGTATAGGTACATGCTGGATAATTGTACACAGTTCTGTATGTCACCCTAGGTATAGGTACATGCTGAATAATTGTACACAGTTCTGTATGTCACCCTAGGTATAGGTACAGGCTGAATAATTGTACACAGTTCTGTATGTCACCCTAGGTATAGGTACATGCTGAATAATTGTACACAGTTCTGTATGTCACCCTAGGTATAGGTACATGCTGGATAATTGTACACAGTTCTGTATGTCACCCTAGGTATAGGTACAGGCTGAATAATTGTGCACAGTTCTGTATGTCACCCTAGGTATAGGTACGTGCTGAATAATTGTACACAGTTCTGTATGTCACCCTAGGTATAGGTACATGCTGAATAATTGTACACAGTTCTGTATGTCACCCTAGGTATAGGTACAGGCTGAATAATTGTACACAGTTCTGTATGTCACCCTAGGTATAGGTACATGCTGAATAATTGTACACAGTTCTGTATGTCACCCTAGGTATAGGTACATGCTGAATAATTGTACACAGTTCTGTATGTCACCCTAGGTATAGGTACATGCTGAATAATTGTGCACAGTTCTGTATGTCACCCTAGGTATAGGTACATGCTGAATAATTGTGCACAGTTCTGTATGTCACCCTAGGTATAGGTACATGCTGAATAATTGTGCACAGTTCTGTATGTCACCCTAGGTATAGGTACATGCTGAATAATTGTACACAGTTCTGTATGTCACCCTAGGTATAGGTACAGGCTGAATAATTGTGCACAGTTCTGTATGTCACCCTAGGTATAGGTACAGGCTGAATAATTGTACACAGTTCTGTATGTCACCCTAGGTATAGGTACAGGCTGAATAATTGTACACAGTTCTGTATGTCACCCTAGGTATAGGTACAGGCTGAATAATTGTACACAGTTCTGTATGTCACCCTAGGTATAGGTACAGGCTGAATAATTGTGCACAGTTCTGTATGTCACCCTAGGTATAGGTACAGGCTGAATAATTGTGCACAGTTCTGTATGTCACCCTAGGTATAGGTACATGCTGGATAATTGTACACAGTTCTGTATGTCACCCTAGGTATAGGTACATGCTGAATAATTGTACACCCTAGGTATTGGTACATGCTGAATAATTGTGCACAGTTCTGTATGTCACCCTAGGTATAGGTACATGCTGGATAATTGTACACAGTTCTGTATGTCACCCTAGGTATAGGTACAGGCTGAATAATTGTACACAGTTCTGTATGTCACCCTAGGTATTGGTACTTGCTGAATAATTGTACACAGTTCTGTATGTCACCCTAGGTATAGGTACAGGCTGAATAATTGTACACAGTTCTGTATGTCACCCTAGGTATAGGTACAGGCTGAATAATTGTGCACAGTTCTGTATGTCACCCTAGGTATAGGTACATGCTGGATAATTGTACACCCTAGGTATAGGTACAGGCTGAATAATTGTACACCCTAGGTATAGGTACATGCTGGATAATTGTACACAGT
This sequence comes from Mobula hypostoma, assembly GCF_963921235.1. Taxonomy (NCBI): domain Eukaryota; kingdom Metazoa; phylum Chordata; class Chondrichthyes; order Myliobatiformes; family Myliobatidae; genus Mobula; species Mobula hypostoma. Next base: position 106,102,469 of record NC_086101.1, on the reverse strand, counting down.
TCTGTATGTCACCCTAGGTATAGGTACAGGCTGAATAATTGTGCACAGTTCTGTATGTCACCCTAGGTATAGGTACAGGCTGAATAATTGTGCACAGTTCTGTATGTCACCCTAGGTATAGGTAGATGCTGAATAATTCTACACAGTTCTGTATGTCACCCTAGGTATAGGTACAGGCTGAATAATTGTGCACAGTTCTGTTTGTCACCCTAGGTATAGGTACAGGCTCAATAATTGTACACAGTTCTGTATGTCACCCTAGGTATAGCTACATGCTGGATAATCGTGCACAGTTCTGCATGTCAGTGAGAACAAACTTGATTCTGATTCCGAACCTCTCGTCTATCCAAAGTCACACACTCTCCAGCGTGGTCTTTACATTCTCAGGAAGGAAATCAGGAGATTCTGCAGGTCACAAAATGCTGGAGGAACTCAGCAGGTCAGGCAGCATCGATGAAGAGGAATAATGAATTGACATTTTGGGCTGAGCCCTGATGAAGGGTCTTGGCCCAGAATGTCGACTATTTACTCCTCTCCATAGATGATGCCTGGCCTGCTGACTTCCCCCTGCATTTTGAGTGTGCTTCTCAGGAAGGAAGCTTTGAGGAAGTAGTATCCCCACACTGCCTTACTCACCAAGACCACCCCCTGAACATTTTGTAGCTGGCACAGATGGGGTATTGAATACTTATGGTATTTTGTGTGGCGCTCCACAATCAATGGAGCTCCTTCACTGTTGTTGGAGCATGAGAGTGAGAGCATTCCATCTCCCCCCGAGTCTCACCTCGCAAATGTGACTAATTCCTGCTAAAGGCTGCTTTCTGCTTTCTGTGCACCATCAGGCCCTGGCCAAGAAAGTCTACACCCTCTACTCATTGGCTGTGCAGCAGCTCTCCAAGCAAGATCACTATGACTTCGGCCTCCGAGCCCTCACATCCCTGCTTCGTTATGCTGGCAAGAAACGGCGCGACAAGCCCCAGCTCTCTGATGAGGAGGTGAGAACTGAGCCTTGGCTCCACTAGTTTGTCCTCCTTGTGGTCTGTAGAAGGAGCTGGTGTGTGTGCATTTGTGTGTGTCTGTCTCTCTGTGTGTGCACGCGCGCAAATGCATACTAAATAGAGTAGATGTGAAGAGTATGTTATCTATACAGGAGAAGTCTAGGATCAGAGGGTACAGCATCAGATTCAGTGGATATCTCTTTAGAACAGAGATTATGAGAAATTTCTTTAGCCAGAACATGATGAATGCTGTGGAGGCCAAGTCATTTGGTATGTTTAAAGTAAAGTTTGATAGGTTCTTGATTAGTAAGAGTGTCAAGGATTATAGGGAGAAGGCAGAAGAATAGGATTAAGAGGGATAATAAATCATGATGGAATGGCAGAGTGACCTAATTCTGCTCCTATGTCTTACGGCCTTATGGTCTCTCTCTCTCCCTCTCCTCCCTTTCCTCCCTCTCCCCCATTCTCCCCCATTCTCCCCCACTCTCCCCCACTCTCCTCCTCTCTCTCCCTCTCTCCCCCTCTCCCCCTCTCCCCTCTCCCCTCTCTCTCCCCCTTCCCCTCTCTCGCCCCTCTCTCTCCCCCTCTCTCTCTTCCCCCTCTCTCTCCCCTCTCTCCCCTCTCTCCCCCTCTCTTCCCCCTCTCTCTCCCCTTCTCTCTCCCCTCCCCCTCCCCCTCTCCCCCTCTCTCCCCCCCTCTCCCCCTCCCCCTCTCCCCCTCTCCCCTCCCCCTCTCCCCCTCTCTCCCCCCCTCCTCCATCTCCCTCTCCCCTCTCCCTCTCCCCCCTCTCTCCCCTCTGTCTCCCCCCTCTCTCCCCCCATCTCTCCCCCCTCTCTCCTCCCTCTCTCTCCCCCCTCTCTCTCCTCTCTCTATCTCCCCCTCTCTCTCCTCTCTCTCTCTCCTCTCTCCTCTCCCACTCTCTCTCTCTCCCCCTCTCCACATGTGTCTGTTCGTCTGTGCATGCATGTGTATTTGAGTTTGTGTGTTCACTCGTGTGTTGAGGGTAGTGTGAGAGTTATGACAGTTTGAAGGGCTTGATACAGAGAAAGAGCTGTCACTAATGGGGACGAACTAAGGGACATCAATTCGAGATCAGTTTCAATAAATTCAGAAGAATCATCCTTTACCTAGCAGGGAGAATGTGGAGTGCCCTCACTCAGGGAACGTAGAATTAGAACTGTACAGCACAGAAACAGGCCCTTCCGCCCATAACATTATGCCAAACTAACTACATTAGTAACTAAATGTTGAACCAATCTAATATTTTTTGCCTACACAATGTCTATATTGATTACTGTATTATGTTATCATAAACAAGGGAAAATCAGCAAATGATGGAAATTCAACAACACACAAATTGCTGGATGATCTTAGCAGGCCAGGCAGCATCTATGGAAAAGATTACAGTCGACGTTTTTTATTATAGTTGTCCCATGTACTGAGATACAGTGAAAAGCTAGTCTAAGTCAGATCATTACACAGTGCATTGAGGTAGTACAGGGTAAAAGAATAACTACATGCAGAATAAATAGTTACTGTTACAAAGAGAATGCAGTGCAGGCAGTTAATAAGGTGCAAGTTTATAATGAGGTGGATTGTGAAGTCAATAGCCCATTCTGTCAATTCTTTGCACATTCATGTTCCTATATAAGAGTCTCTTGAAAGTCACTATCATATCTGCTTCCACCAGCATCCCTAGTAGCTCATTCCAGCCACCCACTGGTCTCTGTATAAAACACTTGTCCTGAACAACTTCTTTGAATTTACGTCCTCTCAGCTTAAATGAATGCTCTCTGATATCAGATATTTAAAAAGGATAAGCAAAGATTAGACCCAGAAAGGGGAGAAATAGATGTGAGCTAGGGGCTGTTGAAGACTGGTGTGGGGTAGAAGCACTGGCATAGGGCAAAGAGTCAGACTGTCGTATTCCAATCCTTTGGAATGATGTGTAGTTGGACACAATTCCAGGGTCCATGGCAGGGCTGATCTGGTTTATCTTGTGACTGATTGTTTTGTGTTTGGACAGATCCTCCTGATGTCCATGAAGGACATGAATATGGCCAAGCTCACCTCCGTCGACCTACCGCTGTTTTCTGGCATTATCCGTGACCTGTTCCCAGGCGTGGAAACTCCAGTCCTGGATTATGGAAAGGTAGGCCTATCAGACCCACGATTTGACAGGAGATTCTGCAGATGCTGAAAATCCAGAATAACACACACAAAATGCTGGAGGAGCTCAGCAAGTCAGGCAGCATCTGTGGAAGGGGAAATTAGCAGTCGACGTTTTCAGCCAAAGTCATTTGTAGAACATAAAACTCGGTGGCTCTCCAGGCCCCTAATATTGCAGACAGGAAGCATTTGCTTTTCCAAGGCCTGTCCCAGCACTTGTCTCAGTAGTAAAGATCTAAAACATGTTCCTGCCTTGCCCAAGCTGTTTCTCCCACTGCATGATGAAGAATGTGGGCCCTCACACCTGCCTGGGCAGCCCATTGCCAAGTTGGCTTAAAATAAGGGAATGTGTGCTGCTCATGTTTGAAGTGAATGGATACATATGTGATCACTTCAAGACAGATATGTCCTTGGGCAGCTGTAATTACTGGCGGCAGCAGGCCTACGATTAGGCTTAGTCTCATGATACCTCAGGATTCAGCGGTTGGCATTGTATAGCTAAGTCCCTTTCTAAGCCCAAGGCAAGGAAAAATATTGTTGGGTACTCCCATCATCCCGCCCTTTTCAATGAGTGAGGCGGGGTGGTGGGATTTCTAAGGAAACTGAAGCAAGGACTGATTTCTCTCTGCTTTGTGTGTCAGCTGAAGGAAGCCATTGAGGTAGAGCTCGTGGAGTCGGGCTACAAGGTCACAGAGTTCTCCGTGTCAAAGGTGATCCAACTGCACGAGACTCAGAGCTCCCGGCACTCCGTCATGATTGTGGGCAAAACCGGCAGTGGCAAGACAGTGGTGTGGCGCACGCTGCAGGGGGCACTGTCAGCTCTCCATCGGAATGGAGAGCCTTACAATCTGGTCAAGGTGAGGATCTGGCTAAGGCACAAATAGAGCATAGTACAGGCCCTTCAGCCCACAATCTTGTGCTAACCTTTTAACCTGATCCAAGATCAATCTACCCTCTCCCTCCTACATAGCCCCCCATTTTTCTTTTATCCATGTGCCAATCTAAGAATCTTGTAAGTGTCCCTAATATATCTGCCTTTACCACTGCACCTCACAACGCATTCCATCACTTTGTGTTAAAAAACAGTCTACATTGGACAACCCTTCCCCCCATACTTTCCTCCAAATTACCTCAAAATTACCATGGACAGCATAGTAGTATAGTGGTTAGTGCAGTGCTTACTGCACCAGTGATTGGAAGATTGCCTTTGATTCCTACTGCTGTCAGTAAGGAGTCTGTACATTCTCCAGGGCTGAACGAGTTTCCCCCAGGTGCTCCAATTTCCTCCCACATTCCAAAGGTGTACATGTTAAGGTTAGTAAGTTGTGGGCAGGCTATGTTGACGCTGGAAGCAGACTGCCCCAGCACATCCTCAGACTGTGTTGGTCATGATCGAAAACAATGCATTTCACTCTATGTTTCAATGTACATGGGATGGATTAGGCTAACCTTTAAGTCTTAATCCACAGTTGTTTCCACTGGGTTGGAGTGTAAAAGGAGGGAGAGGTGAAGGGGTGAATGAAAGAATGGGAAAATAGAGAAAGAGAAAGGGGAGGGATAGAGGAGGGTTGTGAAGATGGGAAGGAAGAGTCTGAAAGATTAGTGAACAAAGACTGACCTACTAACAATATGGGACTGGAACACATTCTCAAATGGTTGTTGAGTACATGAGAGAGGTGATTTGGGAATCAGAATCAGCTTTATTATCACTGACATTTGTCATGAAATGTGCTGTTTTGCAGCAGCAGTACAGTGCAATACATAAAATATACAAGTTACAATAAAAATATACATAAGTAATTCAAAAAGAGAGAAAAAATAACGAGGTAGTTCATGGTCTGTTCAGAAATCTGATGGTAGAGGGAAGAAGCTGTTTGGAAAGGAGGAACAAGGGAAGGGAAGACATGGTATGGTGCAGGAAACTCTGTGCCTTGTGTGGACAGAAATATTGCCATAGACACAATGGACCAATTGACCAGTCAGGTAACATTACCTTAATATTTGTCCACTGCAGATACTAGCCCTCTCCAAGCTGTCTTCCTGTCTGATTGATAGCTGCTCCTTTTTTGATTTGATCTCTGACCATGTGATTTGTGGGCAGGACTATCCCCTGAACCCAAAGGCAGTGTCACTGGGAGAGCTGTACGGCGAGTATGACCTGTCAACGAACGAGTGGACGGATGGAGTGCTCTCCAGCCTCATGAGGGTTGCCTGTGCAGGTGAGTCCACACGGTTACAAACGGCACCATCTTCAGCAGTTTTAAAAAATGAATGGGGCCTGTCAGGACTTGTCTGCAGAGCAGGACATAGTAGTGTGAGTTGGAGGCAGTTCCTTGTAGACTTTACATGCTAGTTTTTAAAAAATGACCAAGGCCTGTCGGGACTTGCCTGCAGACAGGAGATTGCTTTGTTTGTAACTTAGCAAGGGCCAATAAAAAGAAGCGAGGTTTAAGTGGAGAAGCATGTGTTGGACTGGCCAGGGTTAGAGTGGGAAGTTTTGGCTCAACAGGCTTTGATGAGAATAGGTGGAAGCTAAGGGTGCTGAGTCATTTGGTATCATTTATATAATTGAAGAACTTAAGTTTAAGAAGTTAGTTCCAAAGGTATAACAAATGTAAGCAGGATGACTTTCAAATCTCTTACTAGCTCTTCCTTCAGTTAGTCCTGATGAAGGGTCTCGGCCTGAAATGTCGACTGTACCTCTTCCTAGAGATGCTGCCTGGCCTGCTGTGTTCACCAGCAACCTTGATGTGTGTTGCGAGGATCATATTTAAAGCCGTGCAATACTCCTCCTGTAACATGTGTGATTGCAGGGTACCTAATAGTCTCCCTGATGACTATGTTTGTCGAAATACATCCAACTTTACCTCTCGACTGACTAGGTGAAGGATCTGGAGCTGGAGCTGGGTGTACTCAGGACCATCCTGCAGGCTGAAAACCTCACAGATGAAACTTCTATTGAGGTGGTCACACTCAGAATCCAAGCTTCTGATAATACACCACCAGGAGAAGTGAGGGGAGTAAGCAGTCAGTGCAGGCTTCCCATGTGGCTATTCTCCTCAGCAACAAGTATACCCCTGTGGATAATACTGGCAGGTGATGACCTATCAGGCCATAGCAGCCACAGTCAAACTAGTGGTACTGAGGTCAGCAGGGAGTGGTAAAGTCAAGCAGAGCGATAGTGATAGGAGACTTGATACTTAGGGGGATGGACGGGAGATCCTGTGGCTGTGAAAGAGAAGCCAGGATGGTGTGTTGCTTTCCACATTCTAGGGTCCAGGATGTCTCAGGGTGGTTGTAGAATATTCTCAAGAGGAAGAGTGGGCACCAACATCAAAGGTAGAAAGAGGGTCCTGTGCAGTGCGTATAGAGAGTTAGAAAAGAGGCTGAAGAGGTAATCTCCGGATTACTTCCAGTACCACATGCCAATCAGGGCAGGAATAAGATGATTATACAGATGAATGAGCAGCTGAGGAATTGGTGTGGAGGGCATGATTCTTGGATAATTGGAACCTTTTCTGGGGCTGAAGTGACCTGTACAGGAGGGATGTGTTGCACAGAAACTGGAGGGGAGCCAATATCCTGGCCAGGTGTTTCACTAGTGTTTCTCAGGAGGATTTAAACTAGTTTGACGGGGGATGGGAACCAGAGCACCAGCTCAGGAAGTGGAGGAATGGAGAGGAAGATAGATGTCAGGGCCAGTAAAAGCAGGCAGGAGCAAAGTAATAGATACAATGGGATGGATAGTTTGTAGTGTGTGCATTTTAATGTTAGGAGTATTATGGGTAAAGGTGATGAACTTCGAACATGGATCAGTGCACGGACTGTGATGTTGTGGACATTACAGACACTTGGGTGAGAGAAGAACAGGAATGGGTGCTTATTGTCCCAGGGTTTTGATGTTTTAGAAAAGGTAGGGAGTTGCAGTGCTGATCAGGGACAATATCACAGCTGCACTCAGAGGGGACATAACAGAGATCACCAACTGAGTCTATATGGGTAGAACTCAAAAATGAGAAGGGTGCAATCACTCTGATGGGATGTACTACAGAACCCCAATAGCAATGGGGACATTGAGGAACTGATTAAGGAAGGTATTGGGGGTAAGGTATTGGTGTGGGTGGAGAATTGGTTAGCAGACAGGAAGCAAAGAGTGGGAATAAACGGGACCTTTTCAGAATGGCAGGCGGTGACTAGTGGGGTACTGCAAGGCTCAGTGCTGGGACCCCAGTTGTTTACAATATATATTAATGACTTGGATGAGGGAATTAAATGCAGCATCTCCAAGTTTGCGGATGACACGAAGCTGGGTGGCAGTGTTAGCAGTGAGGAGGATGCTAAGAGGATGCAGGGTGACTTGGATAGGTTGGGTGAGTGGGCAAACTCATGGCAGATGCAATTTAATGTGGATAAATGTGAAGTTATCCACTTTGGTGGCAAAAATAGGAAAACAGATTATTATCTGAATGGTGGCCGATTAGGAAAAGGGGAGGTGCAACGAGACCTGGGTGTCATTATACACCAGTCATTGAAAGTGGGCATGCAGGTACAGCAGGCGGTGAAAAAGGCGAACGGTATGCTGGCATTTATAGCGAGAGGATTCGAGTACAGGAGCAGGGAGGTACTACTGCAGTTGTACAAGGCCTTGGTGAGACCACACCTGGAGTATTGTGTGCAGTTTTGGTCCCCTAATCTGAGGAAAGACATCCTTGCCATAGAGGGAGTACAAAGAAGGTTCACCAGATTGATTCCTGGGATGGCAGGTCTTTCATATGAAGAAAGACTGGATGAACTGGGCTTGTACTCGTTGGAATTTAGAAGATTGAGGGGGGATCTGATTGAAACGTATAAGATCCTAAAGGGATTGGACAGGCTAGATGCGGGAAGATTGTTCCCGATGTTGGGGAGGTCTAGAACGAGGGGTCACAGTTTGAGGATAGAGGGGAAGCCTTTTAGGACCGAGGTTAGGAAAAACTTCTTCACACAGAGAGTGGTGAATCTGTGGAATTCTCTGCCACAGCAAACTGTTGAGGCCAGTTCATTAGCTATGTTTAAAAGGAAGTTAGATATGGCCCTTGTGGCTACAGGGGTCAGGGGGTATGGAGGGAAGGCTGGGTTCTGAGTTGGATGATCAGCCATGATCATAATAAATGGCGGTGCAGGCTCGAAGGGCCGAATGGCCTACTCCTGCACCTATTTTCTATGTTTCTATGTTAAGATGTAAAAACAATAGGGTTGTTGTCATGGGGGACTTGAACTTCTCTAATATAAATTGGGACCTTCCGAGTGCAAAAGGTTTAGATGGGGCAGAATTTTAGGTGCATCCAGGAGGGTTTCTTAAGTCAATATGTAGGTAGTAGTCCAATAAGAGGGGGTCTGTACTGGACCTAATGCTGGGTAATGAGCCTGCCAGGCGACTAACCAGTTGGTAAACAGTTAGGCAACAGTAACTACAACTCCTTAAGTTTTATGATGCCTAGAGATAAGGGTAAGTATAGACCTTGTGGAAGAATATTGAACTGGAGCAGGGCAAATTACGAGAGCATTAGGCTGGAACTAGGGAAAGTTAATTGGGAACGGCTATTTTTGGGCAGGTCCACATCCGACATGTGGAGGGTATTTAAAGACCAACTGTACAGAGTACAAGACAGGTACAGGTATGTTCCAGTCAGAAGGAAGGACAATGATAGCAAGCTAATAGATCCTTCGATGTTTAGAAAGGTGACGAATTTAGTCCAAATTAAAAAGAAAAGTATGTAAAGTTTAAGAAACTAGAATCAAACAGAGCCTTTGGGGATTATAAAGAAGCCAGAAAAGTACTGAAGAAGAGAATTAGGAAAGCTAGGAGCTCCATGTAAAGTCCTTGGCAAGTAAAATTAAAGAGAATCCCAAGGCATTCTATATATACATCAAGAGCAAAAGGATAACCAGTGAAAGGTTAGGACCACTTAAAGCTAATGGAGTGGGGAACATGATTGGATGAGGAGGATGTGAGTGAGGTCCTTAATGAGTACTTTACATCAGTATTTACCAAGGAGAAGAATGTGGAAGATAGAGAGATCACTGCTGAGTGTATTGATATCCTAGGGCATTTTGAGGTAAGGGAGGAGGTAGTGTTGGTTCTCTTAAAGAGCATTAAAGTGGGTACATCCCCAGCACCTAATGGAATACACCCCAGATTATATGGACCCTGAGAGAGGCAAGAGCAGAAACTACTGGGGCCTTGACCAATATCTTCATGTCCTCTCTACCCAAAACACCCGATGATTCCAGGAACATCACTGAAGATGTGTCCAGAAGCATCAATAGATGTGTGTACACAGCGTACACCCTGAGTTAATCAGTGACAACCAGGAAAGACTGGGTGACAACCGCGAAAAGAGTGGTGACGACTGGAGAGTCAGTGACAGCCTGGAGAGACGGCAACCAGGGCAGAACGGGCTGGCAACCCAATCTGCGTCCTCTGAGAGGAGGACCCCCACAAAAGCTACAAAGAATCTAAGGAAAAGATACCCCCAGGGGTGCCTGAGAGGGGGGGAGGATGAGCACCCCAGTCGGATGGACACAACGACATCAGACCCAGGCAATGAACAAACGACGATGAGGAAGCCGTGTGCATGTGGCAAAATCTGCAAGAACAATCGTGGTTTGAAGATCCACCAAGCGAGGATGAAGTGTTTGGCAGGAGCAGGAGCAGCACAACGCGTAGGTGTCCAACCTGGCGAGACGAAGGAGGGGCCAGGCCCGGAGTCACCCCATAGTGCCCGGAACCTCCAAGTGTTGCAAACTAATCCCTCGAACATGAAGTCTAACAGGAGGTGGATCAAGTGGCCTGCAGCTAACATGACTTCACTATGGAAGCAGTTTGATGAAGATGTTAACCAAATTCTGGAGGCAACGGCGAAGGGAGGGGTTGATAGGAAGCCGCAAGCCATGCCAACAATTATTGTCAGTATCGCAGCTGAACGGTTCGGGGAAGAGGAGAAGGAAGGCTCCAAACCATCTTACTCGAAGAACCAAAGAGCATTGAGGATCCACAACATCAGGCAGGAGATGAAAGCGCTGAAGTCCCAATACAAGGAGGCAGGAGGAGAGGAGCGCATTGGCTTGGCCCAGCTGATGTGCATACTACGAAAGAAGATCAGGGTCCTCCGCCGGGCAGAGTGGCATCGGAGGTGGCGGCGTGAAAGGGCCTGAAAACGTGCTGCCTTTATCGTCAACCCCTTCAAGTTCACCAAGGAGTTGCTGGGTGAGAAGCATTAGCAGGAAACTGGCCTGTTTGCAGGAAGACATAGACCAACATCTGAAGAAGATATATAATGATCCTGAAAGAGAGCAGGAGTTGGGAGAATGCGACATCCTAATAGACCCACCTGAACCGGATCTGCAGTTCGACATGTCAGAGCTGCAGCTAAAAGAAGTCAGATAGGTTGTCCGCAAAGCAAGGGCAAGCTCGGCTCCAGGACCAAGCAACACCTGGTACAAAGTGTACAAGAACTGCCCCAAACCCCTGCTGCGTCTGTGGAAGATCCTGAGAATCTTCTGGAGAAGGGGGAAGATCCCAGAACAGTGGAGAGTGGCTGAAGGCGTGTGGATCCTGAAGGAGGAAAATGCCACCCAGATAGATCAGTTTCCCATCATCTCCCTGCTGTGTGTCGAGGCGAAGATCTTCTTCAGTGCAGTTTCCAACCGGTTGTGCACCTACCTAGCAAAGAACACCTATATTGATACATCAGTCCAGAAGGGTGGCATTTCAGGGATGCCGGGCTGTCTGGAGCACATCGGTGTGGTGACACAGCTCATCAGGGAGGCCAGAGAGAACAAGGGCACCCTGTCAGTGTTGTGGCTCGATCTGGCAAATGCATACGGCTCCATTCTGCACAAGCTGGTGCAGCTCACACTGACCAAATATCACGTCCCCAGCAGAATCAGAGACCTTACCGCTGATTATTACAGCAACTTCAGGATGAGGGTCTCTTCAGGAGCAATTACATCAACCTGGCACAAGGTGGAGATTGGCATTATCACAGGGTGCACTATCTCAGTGACACTGTTCTCCCTAGCCATGAACATGTTCACTAAGTCTGCTGAACCAGAGTGCAGAGGGCCCAGAGTGAATTCCGCTCAACGGCAACCACCTATCAGGGCATTCATGGATGACCTCACAGTCACCACAGAATCAGTCCCAGGCTGCCGGAGGATTCTGCAAGGGCTCGAAAAGCTGGTGGAGTGGGCCCGGATGCGTTTCAAACCTGCCAAATCAAGATCGATGGTGCTGAGGAAAGGGAAGGTGGAGAACAAGTTCCGGTTCAGCATCGCAGGCACAGCCATCCCAACCATCACAGAAAAGCCAGTCAAGAGCTTAGGCAAAGTTTTTGACAGCCCTTTAAGGGACACAACATCCATTCAGGCAACCTGCACCGAGTTGGATGGCTGGCTGAAATCTGAGGACAAGTCTGGCCTGCCTGGGAAGTTTAAAGCCTGGGTGTATCAGCATGGCATTCTTCCCAGAATCCTGTGGACCCTCCTCGTCTATGCAGTTTCGAACTCGACAGTTGAAACCTTAGGGAGGAGGGTTAGCAACCACCTCAGGAGATGGCTGGGGCTGCCAAAGAGCCTGAGCAGCATCGCACTCTATGGACACCACAACAAACTGCAACTGCCCTTCAAATCCTTGGAGGAGGAATTCAAGGTAACAAGAGCCAGAGAAGTGCTACAGTATAAGGACTCAAGTGACCCGAAGGTGGCTAGAGCAGGGATCCAAGTAAGTACTGGCAGGAAGTGGAGGGCAGAGGAAGCTGTTCAGGAGGCAGAGGCGAGGCTGCGTCACAGGAGGCTGGTGGGAGTGGTCACACGAGGCCGAGCTGGGCTAGGATCCTTTCCAACTCCCCAAATGGACACCAGAGGGAAGGAAAGGCGTCGTCTAGTTCAGGAGGAGGTGAGAGCAGTAGTGGGGGAGATGAGAGCCTGCAAGGCGGTGGGAATGAAGCAACAGGGAGCTTGGACAAGATGGGAGAATGCGGTTGAGAGGAAAGTGACCTGGGCTGAGCTTTGGAAAGCTGAACCACACTGCGTCCAATTTCTCATCCAGGCAGTGTACGATGTGCTTCCAAGCCCATCAAACCTGCACACATGGGGCAAGGCAGAGTCATCTGCGTGCCCACTGTGCTCCAAGCGAGGAACCCTGGAGCACATCCTCAGCGGCTGTGCAAGGGCACTTGGTGAGGGACGGTACAGGTGGAGGCATGATCAGGTCCTGAAGACCATCGCTGAAGCTGTCAGCGCAGGAGTTGAGTGGGCGAGGCGGTCCCGACCCTCCAAGCAGACCATTGCCTTTATCAGAGCTGGGGAGCAGCCAATACCTACCAAAAGAACGTCTGCAGGCATTCTGACCTCTGCAAGGGACTGGCAGCTGTTGGTGGACCTCAAAGGGCAGCTGAAGTTCCCCAACCATATCGCAGCCACCACCCTGCGATCAAACATTGTCCTACTGTCTGAGTCTATTAAGCAAGTGGTGCTGCTGGAGCTGACAGTCCCATGGGAAGATGGCTTGGAGGAGGCCTTTGAAAGGAAGCTCTCGAAGTACGCAGGACTGGTCAGCAACTGTCAGCAGGCTGGAGGGAGAGCGAGGTGTCACCCAGTGGAGGTTGGTTGTAGGGGATTCGTAGCCCGTTCTTTAGTTAGAGCCTTCAGCATTTTGGGCATCGAGGGAGAGAGGAAGAGGAGAGCCATCCGCAGTACCACCGATGTGGCAGAGAGGGCCTCAAGATGCCTGTGGCTCAAAAGAGGGGAGCCATGGAGTCATAAGTAGCTAGCCATCTGGACACAAGCTGGGGTCTGATCAGCCCCGGATGGGTCACCTGGAGGAGGTTGTATGATGTTGAAAAACCCGAAACACCCAATGATTCCAGGAACATCACTGAAGATGTGTCCAGAAGCATCAATAGATGTATGTACATAGCCACAGGTGTGAGGTTCTGGAGGACTAGCAAGTAGTTAATGTTGTTCCATTATTCAAGGGAACCAGGGATAATCATGGAAACTATAGACTGGAGAGTCTTGCATCAGTGGTAGGGAAGTTACTGGAGAGAATTCTTAGGATAGGGTTTATGAGTATTTGGAAAAGCATGGCCTAATTAGGGAGAGTCAGCATGGCTTTGTGTGGGGAAATTCATGTTGAGATGACAAAGGTGATTGATGAAAGAAGAGCTGTGGATGTGGTCTACGTGGATTTTAGTAAGGCGTCTGGCAAGGTCCCTCATGGGAGACTCATCCAGAAGATTAAGATGTATGGGATCCATGGTGAATTGGCCGTTTTTGGATTCAGAACTGGCTTGCCCATAGAAGATAAAGGTAGTGGTTGAAGGGACTTATTCTAGCTGGAGGTTTGTGTTTAATTGTGTTCTGCAGAGACATGTACTAGGACTTCTCTTTGTGATAAATATATATATAAAACTTGGATGAAAATGTAGATGGGTGGCTTAGTAAGTTTGTAGATGATAGGAAAATTGGTGGTATTGTGGATAGTGTAGAAGAATAGCAAAAAATACAATGGGACATAGATCATACACCTGTAGATCAACTGCAGATATGGACACAGAAATGGCAGGTGGAGTTTAACCCAGCCAAGTGTGAAGTGTTGCACCTTGGTATGTAAAATGTAAAGAGCGAGTACACAGTTAAGGACAAGATCCTTAACAGTGTTGATGAGCAGAGGGATCTTGGGGTCCATGAATGTTGATAGGGTGGTTAAGAAGGCATATGGCATGCTGGCCTTTATTAGTCCAGTCATTGAGATCACAAGGCAGGAAGTTATGTTGTATGCAATACTCCAGATGACATAACAACATAACTACTTGAACATCCCCCCGATCGGCCGGTCCGTAAGAATATTGTCAATATTAAACCGGTCCGCGGTGCAAAAAAGGTTGGGGACCGCTGCTGTATCGCATCTCCCTCACCACACCACACCGCAAAGGAGCAGAGGACCCTGGGGTCCACATCCACACATCCCTCAAAGATGTCGTGCAAGTTGATAGGGTGGTGAAGAAGATACACATATTGTGTGTTGGCCTTCATTAGTCTGGAGTGGGGGTTGTTGAGTTCAATCTCTGTGAGGTAACGTTACAGCTCTATAAAACCATGGTTGGACGACACTTGGAATATTATGTTTAGTTCTGGTTGCCTCATTGTAGGAAGGATGTGGAGGCTTTAGGGAGGGTTCAGAGGGAGATTTATAGACCGGGGGGATGTTCAAGTAGTTATGTTGTTATGTCATCTGGAGTATAGCATACAGTTCTGGTCGCCCCATTATAGGAAGGATATTGAGGCTTTGGAGAGGGTGCAGAAGAGGTTTATCAGGATATTGATTTGATTAGAGTGCATATATTATAATAAAAAGTTGGACAAAGGTTGTTTTCTACAGAGCATCGAAGGCTGACGGGAGACCTGATAGAGGTTTATAATATTATGAGAGGTATCGAGTAGACAGTATCCTTTTCCCCCAGAGCCGAAATGCTAATACTAGAGGCCATGTATTTAAGGTAAGTATTTAATTTCAAAGGAGATGTGAGGGGCAAGTTTTTTCACACAGAGAATGGTGGGAGCCGGGAATGCATTGCCCGGGGTGGCGGTAAAGGGGAAAACATTTGAGACTATTAAGAGACATTTAGAGAATGTGAAGAAAATAGAAAAATATGGACATTTAAGGGGATTAATTTGTATAGCTGTTTGATTACTAATTTAATTGGTTCAGCATAACATTGTAGGCTGAAGGGCCTTTTCCTGTGCTGTACTGTTCTATGCTCTATGTAGCATAGAGGTGACTGACTCTCCCAATGTGTCCACACTGGCATTGACAGGCCTTACCTTAATCCCACCAACCCTGTCCTTTTCCCGATGATGGAGAAGCTATCTCCCACAGCTGACATTAGATGGTGTTCCTGTCAACATCCCAGAGTCACCTCTGACCAGAAAACTAATGGAGTGTGAAAGATAGCAGGGGTGAAGCAGTGGTGCCTCACAGGATTGGTGATCTAGCTTAAGTCCTGAGCTGGTGTGAGTCTGTGTGGAGTTTCCCCCTGGAACTTGGCTTTCCTCCCACATGCGAACACGTGGTTGGGTAGTTGGATGCTGCTATACATTGTCCCTAGTGTAAGTGAGTGGTAGAATTGCAGAGAAAGGACTTATGGGGAACAGGAGGAAACACTGGGATGAGTGCAGAACTCTGCCTACATGAAACATAGAACATTGAACATTGCAGCAACAGCACAGGCCCATCCGCTCACAATGCTGTGCCAACCTATTCCAGGATCAATCTAGGCCTTTCCTCCTACATTGCCTTCCATTTCTCTATCTACATTAAATATCTCTTAAATCTCTCTAATATATCTGCCTCCACCACCACCCCTGGCATCAACACATCCACTACTCGGTGTAAAAAAAACTTACCTCTGACATCCACCCCTATAATTCCTCCAATCACCTTCAACATATGCCCTCACATATTAGCCATTTCTGCCCTGGGGAAAAGGCACTGGCTGTCCACTCGACCTCTGCCTCTTATTATCTTGTATGCCTCTGTCAAGTCACCTCCCAGCATCCTTCACTCCAAAGAGAAAAGACCTGGTTTCGTCAAACAATCTTCGTAAGACAAGCTCTCCAATCCAGGCAGCATCCTGTCAAATCTCCTCTGAGCCCTCTCTAAAGCTTCCACCTTGTTCTTATAATGAGGCAGCTAAGAGTGAACTCACTGCTCAGGATGCATTATGTGTACCACCCACCCACCACTCACCTACAGAGCCATTTAACTCCAGGACAAGCTGTCTCCTTCGGCCTCCAGCCTTCAGCGGACTTGTGGATTTGCAGACATTGAGCCTCCGATTTCCCCTCTGGACTCGCTGAAATTCACAGATTCGGGGCTCAGGACTTGACATGGTGGGAATTGAACCCCGATTTCTGATTGCTAGTGCTGTAATGTGATTGCACTAACCGCTACACTACTGTGCCTCCCTACACCAACTTGCTGTGAAGATACCTTCCCTTCTGGCTCTGCCTGTCACTTTATTGAGTCCTCAGTCTCTGGCTTCCTGCCCTGTGGAGGTTGTAAAAGATGCTAAATAACTGCAGTCCTTTCCGTTCAGAAGGTATCTGTATGTTTTGTTTTCTCCCCACACTAATAAATTAACTCCAGCCATTCTCCCCCCTCCATTTAAAAACAGTACTGTGTATAAAACATTTACTAGCTACTGAATCAAAGTGGCTCTGGAGAGAGAAGGTGAACGATGATGTGAATGAGGACATGAACATGCAGCGTAGGTGCCCAGAGGGAGAATGACGTCTAATTTATTGTGCATGTCGATCACAGAGTCTGTCCTCCTTGAGCCTGTTGGTTCCCATGTGTAACACCACTGCAATTTGACAAATTTCCACCCCTCCCACCACCACTTCTGTGTCATTGACAATGAACTGTCGAGCATTCCTCATCCCACAAATCTCTCACCTTGCACTGAAGAGTAAAGACACTTAAGGTTTGAATGGAAATAGGAGATGTTAACACCAGTGCAATTAAAGGCTCAATTTAAAGGCATGGGCTGTGGTTGCCTACAGTGTCAGGGGGAACGACTTGAACAGCGCAGACTTCATTTCACATCTCTTTGATAATGCCATAAAGCCTTCTGTAGCCACTGGAGAGCAGTTTGCTGTGTGGCATTCAGGTTTGTACACAGCAACAGCAGCATCAGCAGAAACACAACAACATACAACACTGAACAGCACAGCATAGGCCACCACGTCTGTGCCAAACACAATGCCAAATTAAACTAACTCCCTTCTGCCTGCACACAATCCATATCTTTCTATTTCCTTCACATTCATGGGTAGATTCACATTTATTTGTCACATGTTCATCAAACATACAGTGAAATATGTTGTTTATGTTAATAACCAACAGAACCTTGGGATGTGCTGGATACAGCCAACTATTTAGGCAGCCAGTCTGTCTAAAAGCATCTTAAACACCTCTATTGGACTGTAAGACCATATGAGATAGAAGTGGAATTAGGCCATTCAGCCTATCGAGCCTGTTCTGCCATTTCATCATGGCGGATCCATTTCCCTCTCAACCATATTCTCCTGCCTTCTCCCAATAACCTTTCACACCCTGACTAATCAAGAACCTATCAATCTCTGCCTTAAATACACACAGCCAGAATTTCACATATTCATCACCATCTGGCAAAAGAAATTTCTCCTCAACTTCATTCTAAAGAGACGACCATGGATTTTGAGGCTGTGCCTTCTGGTTCTAGTCTCACCCACTCTAGGAAACATCCTCTCCACATACACTCTGTCTAGGCTTTTCAATATTCGATTGATTTCAATGAGAACCCTCCTCATTCTTCTAAATTGCAGCTAGTACAGGCACAGAGCCACCAAATGTTGCTCATCTGATTACCCTTTCTCTCCTGGAATCATTCTCCTGAACATCCTCAGAACCCTTTCCAACATCAGTATATCGTTTCTTGGATAAGGGGCTCTAAATTGCTCATTTATTTAATATTCTAGTCCTCTTGAAATAAATGTTAACATTGCATTTGCCTTCCTCATCACAGACTCAACCTGCAAGCTAACCTTCAGGGAACCCTACATGAGGACTCCCTTGACCCTTTGCACCTCAGATCTTTGAATTTTTTGCCTGCTTCAAAAATAATCTACGTTTTTGTTCCGTCTGTCCATGATCATACACTTTCTGACGCTATTTTACTTCTGCCAATTCTTTGCCCATTCTTCCAATCTGTCCTTCTGCCGCCTCTTTACTTCCTCAAGATGATCTGCCCCTCCACCTATTTTCATATCATCCGCATACTTGGCCACAAAGCCATTAATTCCGTTGTCCAAATCGTTAACATACAATGTTTAAAGAAGTGGTCCCAACACAGACCATGTGCATTTTATCATCTGTATCCAAGTAACTTGTGACTTCATCCTGAATAATTGGCTCCAACAACTTCCCAACTAGTGAGAAACGAACTGGCCTATAAGTTCCTTCCTTCTGCCACTTTCCCTTCTTGAAGAGTGGAGAGACATTTGCAATTTTCCAGTCCTCCAGAACCATGCCAGAATCTAATGATTCTTGGAAGATCATTACAAATGCCTCTTCAGTCTCTTCAGCTGCCTCTTTCAGAATCCCTAGGATGTAGTCCATCTGATCCAGGTGACTTTTCTACCTTCAGACTTTTCAACTTCCAAAGCACCTTCTCCCTAGTAATAGCAAACACACTCGCTTCTGCCCCCGATACACTTAAACTTCTGGCATATGGCTAGTGCCTTCTACAGTGAAGATGAATGCAAAATAATTATTTAGTTCATCTGCCAATTTCTTGTCCACCATTACTACCTCTCCAGCGTCATTTTCCAGCAGTCTGATATGGGACTCTCATCTCTCTTTTACTCTTTATATATCTGCAAAAAAACTTTTGGTATCTTCTTTTTTATTATGGGCTAGCTTACATTCCATCATTTCCATCCTTATGGTTTTTTTTAGTTGCCTTCTGTTGGTTTTTAAATGCTTTTCAATCTTCTACCTTCCCAGCAATTTTTGCTATATCATATGCCCACACTTCTATGTTGTCTTTGACTTCCCTTGTCAATCACAGTTATGTCATCCTGCCTTTAGAATAGTTCTTCTTCTTTGGGATGTATCTATCCTGTGCCTCCAAACTTCTTGCTGTAACTCCAGCCATTGCTGTTCTGCCGTCATCCCTGCTAGTGTCCCCCTCCTGTCAACTTTGGCCAGCTCCCCTCTCATGCATTTATAATTCCCTTTAATCCACTGTACTTTCCTTCCCTCTACTTACATCTGACTTTAGCTTCTCCCTCTCAAATTGCAGGATGAAATCTAATGATCATTGCTTCTAATGGGATTCTTTACCATAAGCTCCCTAATCAAATCTGGTTCATTACACAACACCCAATCCAAAATGGCCTTTTCCCTAGTGGGCTCAACCAAAAGCTGCTCTAAAAGCCAACTTGCAGGAATTCTACGAATTTCCTGTCTTGGGATCCAGCACCAATCTGATTTTCCTAATATACCTGAATATTGAAATTCCCCATGATTATCGTAATATTGCCCTTTTGACATGTATTTTTTTTATCTCCTGTTGTAATTTGTAGCCCACATCCTGGCCACTGTTCAGAGGCCTGTATATAACTCTCATAGGATCTTTATACCCTTGCAGTTTCTTAACACCCCCACAAAGATTCTGCATCTTCTTGATCCTATGTCACCTCTTCCTAAGGATTTGATTTAATTTTTTATCAACAGAGCCACCCCCCGCCCTCTGCTGACCTGGCTGCCCTTTCGATATAATGTGCATCCTTGGATGGTAAGCTCCCAACTATGATCTTCTTTCAGTGATGCCCACAATGTGATACCTGCCAATCTCTAACTGTGCTACAAGATCCTGGTACCTGGAAGGCAACATACCATCTGGGTATCCTTTTCATGTCCACAGAATCTCGTCTTTACTCCTCCAACTATGGAATTCCCTGTTACTATTGTGGTCCTCTTCTCCCACATTCCCTTCAGAGCCACAGAACTAGATTCACTGTCAGAGGCGCAGTCGCTTCGGCTCCCTCCTAGTTGGTTGCTTCCCAGCCCCAACAGTATCCAAAGTGCTATACCTATTATTGATAGGAATGGCCACAGGGGTACTCTGTATTGGCTGTCTATTCCCTTTCCCTCTTCTAACCATCACCCAGATACCTGCTTCTTGCTATCTCCCAGTAGCTCCTATCTATCACTTCTTCAGTTTCCCCTATCAGCCAAAGGTCATCGAGCTTCAGCTCTATTTCCTTAATGCATTTCTTGAGGAGTTGCAGCTTAGTGCACCTGGTGCAGATATGTATATCTAAGAGGCTGGAGGTCACCCAGAATTCCCACATCTCACATAAAGAACACAACACAGCCCTGGAGCCATCCTCACTCACTAACTGTGAGGAAGAATGAAGAAGACTAAAATTACCAGGAACTTGCCTCACCCAAGCCTGTTGATTCAAAACCTTCCCACTGTAGCACTGATCCATTCACACAATGGCCGCTCTGCTTGCCCACCATCCCTAATAGTGTGTTCCAGGCACCTACCACGCTGCATAAAAATGATTTTCTTGCCTTTAATTAAACTTTCCACCTCTCACCATAAATGCACGTCCTCTCGTATTGGACATTTTTACCCTGGAAAAATAGTTACTGGAAAATTCACTGAGTAATTACATGTATATGGATGATCATATAAAAAAACAAGGAAGCATAGGAAAGTTAATTTACAAGAAAAAATGGCAATTCTGTACTCTAATACAAAACTATCTAACACCCAAGTTGTCTTTGTTGTAGTGCTTCTTGTGCACTAGAGAGCAGACAGGGGTCCAAGGGATGACAGGATGGTAGTATCGCACTGAGGGGTGATTGTGGGAGGGGCTGTACCGAGAGAGTGATGCCACGTTGGGGAAGTGTGCTGAGGGAGAACTGGGTCAGAAAGTGAGCTGCACTCTGATGTGGTACCAGAGCATCTGGCTGGAGTGTTGTTCTGAGAACTAGAATCAAGTTTATTAGCACTAACATACGAGGGGTGATTGATACGTTCATGGCCTAAGGTAGAAGGAGTCAATTTTAGAAAACCTAGCGCATTTATTTTCAACATAGTCCCCTCCTACATGTACACACTTAGTCCAGCGGTCGTGGAGCCCTTCTTTGCAGAAGTGGAGCACAGCAGGGGTGATTGATAAGTTCATGGCCTAAGGTAGAAGGAGATGAGTTATTAACTTCAAACTGTCTGCATTATCACTCAGAGTTGAACTGCACGTGCATGTAACGAGAGTGTCCTGGACCTCCAGGTGGTCCATAGCAGGGGCGATTGATAAGTTCGTGGCCCAAAGTAGAAGGAAATGAGTTATACAGCTCTCATTAAGTGCACGTGCAGTTCAACTCTTTGAATGAAAATGCAGAAAGTTTGAAGTTAATAACTCATCTCCTTCTACCTCAGGCCACGAACCTATCAATCACCCTTGCTGTGGACCACTTCTGGAGGTCCAAGACGCCGACTTCTACAAAGAAGGGATCCGTATGCTCCACGACCGCTGGACTAAGTGTGTACATGTAGGAAAAATAAATGTGCTGGGTTTTCTAAAATTGACTCCTTCTACCTTAGGCCACGAACTTATCAATCACCCCTCATATATCGTGAATTTGCTGTTTTGTGGCAGCATACAGTGCAATACATAAAAATTGACTTTGTTACAATAAATAAATACTGCAGAAAGGGACAGTGAGGTGGTGCTGATGGATTGTTCAGATTTCTGATGGCGGAGGGAAGAAGCGTTGAGTGTGGGTCGTCAGGCTCCTGTACAGTATCTCCTCCAAGATGGTGAAGGTCCTTAATGCCCCTTAGAAACATCCTCTGTATCACTGTGTACATCACCCTGGGCTTCCATAAGACATAGCAGAATTAGGCCATTCAGCCCATCGAGTCTGCTCCACCTTTCCTTCAAGGCTGATTTATTATCCCTCTCAATCCCATTCTCCTGCCTTCTCCCCGTAACCTTTGACACCCTCACTAATCAATAACCTATCAATCTGCAAGCCTGTAGAATCAGAATCCGGTTTATTATCACAGACATGTCATGAAATTTGTTGATTTGTGGCAGCAGTGCAATGTATTACAAACTGTATATATATTATTGTAACATCGTGTATTTTAAAAAAATTTAAATTAAGTAAGTAGTGCAAAAAGATAACAAATAAGCGAAGAAGTGTCTGATGTGGAAGGTACACCTGGAGACTGATTTTGAGAGAAGGCTACAAGGGGAAAGCATTTAGAAGGATCAGGCAAGCATGATACTCATTTTAAAATTCTGTGGATGAATGCACAGTCTTTTTAATTTGATTGTTAGACTAGGGAGATCACTCACACCTCCTATCCTTGTATCACCCTAGCCTGATGGAGGTGGGCCTCAGAAATCACCTTCTCTGATCCATGGTAGACGACCACTTGTCCAGTGCACAGACTCTGCTGAGATCAGCACAAGAAAGTTCACAGCAGCTTGACACATGGATCTGGTAGCTGTTGGCTTTGTCCATTGGTTTGTTGGATAGTGGAAGTGGAAGGACAGGAGTAATATGTAAGACTTAACGCCCGGTCCACTGGCTCAGAGCATACAAAGTGAGGAGAAAGGGAGGTAGACCAAATATGAGGATGTCAAAGGCAAGTTTTTAAGTTTGTAAAAATATTTTGCTTAGGGAAAGTGGGTGTGTGGAACATGGTGGTTAATGTCAGGGTTCTTTGCAGTGCGGAGTAACAGAGGGAACCTGGAGTCCACGTCCATAGATCCCTCAAAGTTGTTGCGTGTCGATAGTGTTGTTAAGAAGGGGTATGGTATGTTGGGGAACTGAGTTCAAGAGCTGCAATATAATGTTGCAACTCTACAAAACCCTGGTTAGACCATGCTTGGAGTATTCTGTTCAGTTCTGGTCGCCTCATTATGGGAAGGATGTAGGAGATTTAGAGAGGGTGCAGAGGAGATTTACCAGGATGCTGTCTGGATTAGAGAGCATGTCTTATGAAGATATGTTGAGTGAGCTAAGGCTTTTCTGTTTTGGAGCAAAGGAGGATGAGAGGTAACTTGATAGAGGTCTACAAGAAGATAAGAGGCATTGACAGAGTGGACAGCCAGATATGTTTTCCCAGAGCGGAAACAGTTTAAACAAGGGGTCATAATTTTAAGGTGATTGGAGGAAGGTATAGGGTGGATGTCAGGGGTAGGCTTTTTACACAAAGTGGTGGGTGCATGGAGCGCCCTGCTGGGATGGTGGCTGAGGCAGATACATCAGGTGCATCTAAGAGACTCTTAGATAAACATATAGATGACAGTAAAATGGAGAGCTATGTGGAGGGAAGAATTAGATTGATCTTGGAGTAGGTTAGAAGGTCCACACAACGTTTGGGCTGAAAACCCTGTACTGTGCTGTATTGCTCTATGTTAAATTTGAACTCTGGGCTTTGGACCTAATTTAAGAAGGTTAGCTAGTGGAGGGGTCTAAATGTCAAAGCAACACCAACAGCAAGCTCAGTGCATCTCCAAGTGCTTCACAGTCCTGTAACAAGTATTTGTGAAATACAGTATAGACACTGTGGCAAGGTAGGAGTACGGAATCCGACATACAGCAAGCTCCCACAACCGGCAGTGTGATGATCATCAGTACCTGTGCTTTCACCGGCTGAAGGATAAATATCGACTGCAGGGCAATGGCAGTGGCAGTTTTTTGTGTATAACAGAGCCAAGGTTTAAAATCACACCTGAGTGACAGCCCCACCTACAGTCCAACCCTCCCTTATTGATCTCTCTCTGATACACAGCCCCTCCTCCATGCTCCCTCAAGCTTGCTTTGGGACAGAACAACCCCTCAGTGCAATACAGGGCTTCCTCAGATTTAGCCTGGGTTTTGTGGGTGATATGTGGGGTGGGTCTGGGACACCCCAAAAAGCAAAAAGTATCAAATACTGGTCTTAAGGTGTTGTACTTAAATGCACGCAGCATAAGGAATAAGGTGGATGATCTTGTTGTACAGCTACAGATTGGCAGGTATGATATTGTGGCCATCACTGAGACATGGCTAAAGGATGCATGTCTCTGGGAGCTGAACGTCCAAGGATACACGGTGTATCAGAAGGATAGGAAGGTAGGCAGAGGGGGAGGCGTGGCTTTATTGGTAAGAAATGATATTAAATCATTAGAAAGAGGTGATATAGGATTGGAAGGTGCAGAATCTTTATGGGTTGAGTTAAGAAATAGCAGGGGTAAAAGGACCCTGATGGCAGTTATTTATAGGCCTCCAAACAGCTGCAGGGATGTGGACTACAAATTACAACTGGAAATAGAAAAGGCTTGTCAGAAGGGCAGTGTTATGATAATTGTGGGGGATTACAACATGCGAGTGGATTGGGAAAATCAGGTCGGCACTGGATCTCAAGAGAGAGAATTTGTAGATGTCTGCGAGATGGCTTTTTAGAACAGCTTGTTGTTGAGCCTACTAGGGGATCGGCTGTACTGGATTGGGTATTGTGTAATGAACCGGAGGTGATTGGAGAGATTGAGGTGAAGGAACCCTTAGGAGGCAGTGATCATAACATAATTGAGTTCACTGTGAAATTAGAAAAAGAGAAGCCGAAATCTGATGTGTCGGTATTTCAGTGGAGTAAAGGAAATTACAGTGGCATGAGAGAGGAACTGGCCAAAGTTGACTGGAAACAGACACTGGTGGGAAAGACAGCAGAGCAGCAGTGGCTGGAGTTTATGCGAGAAATGAGGAATGTGCAAGACAGGTATATTCCAAAAAAGAAGAGATTTTCGAGTGGAAAAAGGATGCAACCGTGGTTGACAAGAGAAGTCAAAGCCAAAGTTAAAGCAAAAGAGAGGGCATACAAGGAAGCAAAAATTAGTGGGAAGAGAGAGGATTGGGAGGTTTTTAAAACCTTACAAAAGGAAACCAAGAAGGTCATTAAGAGAGAAAAGATTAACTATGAAAGGAAGCTAGCAAATGATATCAAAGAGGATACTAAAAGCTTTTTCAAGTATATAAAGATTTAAAAGACAGGTGAGAGTAGATATAGGACCGATAGAAAATGATGCTGGAGAAATTGTAATGGGAGATGAGGAGATGGCAGAGGAACTGAACAAGTATTTTGCATCAGTCTTCACTGAGGAAGACAGCAGTATACTGGACACTCAAGGGTGGCAGAGAAGAGAAGTGTGCGCTGTCACAATTATGACAGAGAAAGTACTCAGGAAGCTGAATAGGCTAAATGTAGATAAATCTCCTGGACCAGATGGAATGCACCCTCGTGTTCTGAAGAAAGTAGCTGTGGAGATTGTGGAGACATTAGCGATGATCTTTCAAAAGTCAATAGATTCTGGCATGGTTCCGGAGGACTGGAAGATTGCAAATGTCACTCCGCTATTTAAGAAGGGGGCAAGGAAGCAAAAAGGAAATGACATCCGTGGTTGGGAAGTTGTTGGAGTCGATTGTCAAGGATGAGGTTACAGAGTACCTGGAGGCATATGACAAGGTAGGCAGAACTCAGCATGGATTCCTTAAAGGAAAATCCTGCCTGACAAACCTATTACAATTTTTTTGAGGAAATTACCAGTAGGCTAGACAAGGGAGGTGTAGTGGATGTTGTATATTTGGATTTTCAGAAGGCCTTTGACAAGGTGCCACACATGAGGCTACTTAACAAGATAAGAGCCCATGGAATTACGGGAAAGTTACATACGTGGATAGAGCATTGGCTGATTGGCAGGAAACAGAGAGTGGGAATAAAGGGATCCTATTCTGGTTGGCTGCCGGTTACCAGTGGTGTTCCGCAGGGATCAGTGTTGGGGCCACTTCTTTTTACATTGTACATCAACGATTTAGATTATGGAATAGATGGCTTTGTGGCTAAGTTTGCTGATGATACGAAGATAGGTGGAGAGGCCGGTAGTGCTGAGGAAACGGAGAGTCTGCAGAGAGACTTGGATAGATTGGAAGAATGGGCAGAGAAGTGACAAGTGAAGTACAATGTTGGAAAGTGTATGGTTATGCACTTTGGAAGAAAAAATAAACGGGCAGACTATTATTTAAATGGGGAAAGAATTCAAAGTTCTGAGATGCAACGGGACTTGGGAGTCCTCGTACAGGATACCCTTAAAGTTAACCTCCAGGTTGAGTCAGTAGTGAAGAAGGTGAATGCAATGTTGGCATTCATTTCTAGAGGAATAGAGTATAGGAGCAGGGATGTGATGTTGAGGCTCTATAAGGCACTGGTGAGACCTCACTTGGAGTACTGTGGGCAGTTTTGGTCTCCTTATTTAAGAAAGGATGTGCTGACGTTGGAGAGGGTACAGAGAAAATTCACTAGAATGATTCCGGGAATGAGAGGGTTAACATATGAGGAACGTTTGTCCGCTCTTGGACTGTATTCCTTGGAGTTTAGAAGAATGAGGGGAGACCTCACAGAAACATTTTGAATGTTAAAAGGCATGAACAGAGTGGATGTGGCAAAGTTGTTTCCCATGATGGGGGAGTCTAGTACGAGAGGGCATGACTTAAGGATTGAAGGGCGCCCTTTCAGAACAGAAATGCGAAGAAATTTTTTTAGTCAGAGGGTGGTGAATCTATGGAATTTGTTGCCACGGGCAGCAGTGGAGGACAAGTCATTGGGTGTATTTAAGGCAGAGATTGATAGGTATCTGAGTAGCCAGGGCATCAAAGGTTATGGTGAGAAGGCAGGGGAGTGGGACTAAATAGGAGAAAATGGATCAGCTCATGATAAAATGGCAGAGCAGACTCGATGGGCCGAATGGCCTACTTCTGCTCCTTTGTCTTATGGTCTTATGGTCTTATATGAGGCCCCACTAACACAGGCTGTGAAATTGATTAAGGGAGAGTTCAATTCCAAAGGGTGCAGAGGATTGTGATTTGTTCCAAATGGATTAGCTGCTTGTTTCAGTGTTGTGTGTCTGGGGCACCTTGTCATTGAACGCCCCTATAGCTCACACAGATGTGCAGAGCAACTCTGAAGTGGTTAATCTCTGCTATTTGATAAAATCATCTGTAGCTGGTAAACAATGCATTATTTATTTAATTTCCAGGTTAAGCTGTATTGCACCATTTCTCATTTACCTTGCCGCTGACTCGGTCGGTTGGCCATCAGTTTAATTTTGGCTCTCCACAGTACCTGGTGGCAGCTCAGAATGAGAGAAACCATGCAGCTAGCCCAGAGGATTCAATGAATGAATTTCTCCCTCCACCTGTTTATGTGATTTTAGGATAATTTGTATTGCTTAATAATTTATTTTCATGTCTGCCTCCTATGGTTGTGACCTGGTTTAATTTTGCAGATGTTGCTCAGTGTTGGGCCATTCCTGTAGCTGATACAGGTCATCATTTAACCTTCCCCAGCAGGTTGGGTGTCTCCATTTATTTATTTTATTTTCATATCCAACACTATGCTCAGTGTAATTGTTCTTCAATGACTGTTTGATCTAATTTCAAGAGGACTAAAATATAAAAGCAAGGATATAATGCTGAGTCTTTAAGGCATTGGCCAGACTACATTTGAAGTATTGCAAGGCGTTTTGAATTGAATTGAATGATCTTATTGTCATTACAGTAATGCACAGTGCCGTTAGTGCAAGTATTAGAGTCCTTGTGTCTGCATGTGTGAGCTCACAGTTTCAGTCATTGTTCTGTGGGAGTGGTGTGATGGAGGCCACAGCTCTAGGACAGAAGCTGTTCCTTAGTCTATTTTTTCTGGTTTTTAATGTCCTGAACCTTTTGCTGGACGGCAGTGGGTCAAACAGGGAGTGGCCGGGGTGTGTGGTATCTCTGGTTATGCTGATCGCTTTCCTCCTTTGTCTGCTGGAATAGATGGTGTCCAGTCCTGGGAGCTCCACCCTGACAATCCGCTGGGCCGCCTTCACCACGCGATGCAGGTCTTGTCGCTCAGCGGCTGTGCAGCTGGCATACCACACTGTGGCGCTGTTGGTCAGGATGGTTTCAATTGTGCTTCCTTAGAAGTTAAGCAACAGCTTTTGTGGGAGTTTGGCGTGTTTCAGCTTTCTGAGTCCCTTATCTTAGAAAGAATGTGCTAGCATTGGAGAACGTCTAGAAGAGGTTCATAAAAATTATTCTGGTAATGGAAGGGTTAACATATGAGGAGTGTTTGATGGCTCTGGGCCTGTATTCTCTGAAGTTTGGAAGAATGAGGGAGACCTCATTGAAACCTATCAAATATTGAAAGGCCTAGAGAAAGTGCAAATGGAGAGAATATTTACAGACTAGGATCAAAGGGCACAGCCTCAGAATAGAAGGACTTCCTTTGAGAACAGAGATGAGGAGGAATTCCCTTAGCCAGGGTGTGGTGAACCTGTGGAATTCAGTGCCACAGATGGCTGTGGAGGCCAAGTCATTGGGTGTACTTAAAGCGGAGTGGATAGTTCTTGATTAGTAAGGGTGTTAAAGGTTATAGGGAGAAAGCAGGAGAATGTGGATGAGAGGTAAAATAAACCAGCAATGATGGAGCAACTCAATGGGCCGAATGGCTGCATTCTGTTCCTATATCTTATGGTCTTATGGTTTCTTTAAGCAGACTGATTTGATCATAAGCCAAAAGGGAATATGATAATTATTATAGCTCAGGACGAGGACATTGTACCTCTCCTTGCCTGTATCAGCTTTGTGAAAGAATCCTCTAACTGGTGCAATCACTGGAAATGTTTCACCTTCAAGTATTTAATTGACTCTTTGGCACAAAATCAGTTCCATTTATAGAGCATATCCAGTCGAGTAAACACATTCCCTTCAAAATCATTGACAATGTTGACCTGCAGAAAGAAGAAAATTATAGTGTTGGTGACTGGGAACATGGTTGTGAGAGAGGCTCTAAGGAGCATCTTAAAACACGAGAGACCGAGTGGTTTGGGAAGGGCTGGAGGAATGCAGGGCCCAAGATACACAGAGCTGCATGATTAAGTTCAGGGTGATGAAGCGACCAGAGCTCTCAGAAGGTTGTAACCCTAAATTCAAATCCAGTTCAGTTTATTGTCACATGCACTAGTACAGTGAGATACAGGTACAAATGAAAAACTTGCTTGCAGCAGCATCATAGGTTCAGAGAGGGAAAGAGAACGATGAAAATAATTTTAAAGATACATTACACCAGCAAAGTTAAATATCATGGTTAGACTAGCAGATGTTTCCAGTTGTAGCTTTAAAACCACGCAGTGAAAACTTAAAATAAGAAGCAATTTTGTCTCAAATTTTGATGAAACTATGAGGGGAGGTTTAGGAGGTTTTGTTCATTGGGGTTTAGCAGAATGAGAGTTGATCTTATAGAGACAGATGTCATTCTGAAAGGGATTGAGAGGAAAGGTACAGCACAGAAACAGGCCCACTGTATATGTGCTTATCACCAGTTTAAACCAACCCCATCTGCCTGCACATGGTCCATATCAGTCCATTCCCTGTCTGTCTAAACGTATCTTAAACATTGCTCTCATTTCTGCTTCCAACACCTCCCCTGGCTGGCAAAGTGTTCCAGGCACCTGTACTCACTGTGAAAGGAACTTTGCCTCATAACTCTCCTTTAACCTTTTCCCCTGTCACCTTAAACCTATGCAGCACAGTAGTGTAACGCTTTACAACACCAGTGATCAGGGCACAATTCCCATCCTGTCTGTAAGGAGTTTGTACATTAGAAACATAGAAAACTTACAGCACAATACAGGCTCTTCGGCCCACAAAGCTGTCCCTACCTTAGGCTTTACTCATAGCCCTCTATTTTTCTAAACTCCATGTAGCCATCCAGGAGTCTCTTAAAAGACCCTATCGTTTCTGCCTCTACCACCGCCGCCAGCAGCCCATTCCACAAACTCACCACTCTCTGCTCCTGACATCTCCTCTGTACCTACTTCCAAGCACCTTAAAACTATGCCCTCTCTTGCTAGCCATTTCAACCCTGGGGAAAAGCCTCTGACTATCCACACGATCAATGCCTCTCATTATCTTGTCACCTCTGTCAAGTCACCTCACATTCTCTCCATGATTGTGTGGCTTTCCTCTGGGTGTTCTTTACAAACAGCAATGCAAATCGAACCCAGATTAATGGCGCTGTAATAGTGTTACACTAACCACTATGCTTCCTTAATCACTCTGTGGAATTGTTATGGGACAAGTTCACATTCTTAGTGTGGGAATTATCACAGTCAACGTACTGTTGTTTTGGAGGAGTTTTGTAGCAGCAAATTCCCTGTCTCTCTTTAAAAGAAATGAGTGGTTCCTCAGTGATATTCTCTGCCAACCTTGGGGCAAGACCTAGGAACAAAAACACAACAATTTTATGAGGATAGGTTAAAACAGCTAGGGCTTTTCTCCTTGGAGTGAAGGCAGATGAGAGGTGACATGAGAGAGATGTACAAGGTGTAAGAGACATAGATTGAGTGGACAGCCAGAGACTTTTTCACAGAAGTGGCTAATATCAGGGGACATAATTTTAAGGTGATTGGATGAAATTATAGAAGGTATGCCAGAGGCAACACACACAAAATGCTGGAGGAACTCAGCAGACTAGGCAGCATCTATTGAAAAGAGTACAGTTGACGTTTCAGGCCGAAACCCTTTGGCAGGGCTGGAGAAAAAAAGTTGAGAAATAGATTTAAAAGCTGGGGGGAGGGAAGAGAGAAGCACAAGGTGATAGGTGAAACCTGAAGGGGAAGGGATGAAGTAAAGAGTTGATTGGCGAAGGAGATACAGGGCTTGAGAAGCGGTGAGTCTAATAGAAGAGTACAGAAGGCCATGGAAAAAGAAAAGGGGGGAGTAGCACCATGGGAGGTGATGGGCAGGCAAGGAGAAAAGGTGAGAGAGGGTAAGGGGGATGGGGAATGGTGAAGGAGTTACCGGAAGTTCGAGAAATTGATGTTCATGCCATCAGGTTGGAGGCTACACAGATTGACTATAAGATGTTGTTCCTGCAACCTTAGTATGGCCTCATTATGACAGTGGAGGTGGCCTTGGATAGACATATCAGAATAGGAATGGGAATTGGAATTGAAATGGGTGGCCACTGGGAGATCCCGCTTTTTCTGGCAGATGGAGTGTAGGTGCTCAGCGAAACAGTTTCCTGATCTGCGTTGGGTCTCCCAGGTGCTCAGCAAAGCAGTCTCCCAGTCTACAGTCCTTCCAGGTGAGGCAACATCTAACCCAACGGGCTCACAGGTGAAGTGATGCCTCACCTGGAAGGACTGTTTGGCGCCATGAATAGTAGTGAGGGAGAAAGTATTGGGGCAAGCGTAGGATTAGTTCTGCCTGTTACCCGACATAGATTGCTGAGCACCTATGCCTCCCAGCAGTGAGGATAGGAATGGAATGAGGTAGTGGATAAATGCATGGCTGAAGAATTGGAACTGGGGGGAGGGGGCAGGGATTCAGATTTCTGGATTATTGGGACCTCTTCTGGGGCAGGTGTGACCTGTACAAAAGGGACGGGTTGCACCTGAATCCAGGGGGGAACAATATATTGTGGCATGTTTGTGAGAGCTGTTGGGAGTGTTTTAAACTAATATGGCAGGGGAATGGGAACCAGTATGATAGAGCTGAGAATGAGCCAGCAGGTTTACAAGTAGGTGATGGGTGTAACATGAATGTAAGGAAGGACAAGCCAATGATTGAGTACAAATGCAAACAGAGCAAAGAGTGAAATTGTACCACTGAGGCAAAATTCATAGGGGCAAAGAATGCAGGACTGAAGGTGGTGTATTTAAATGTGTGTAGCATTCAGGATAAGGTGGATGAACTTGTGGCGCAATTAGAGATTGGTCGGTGTGACATTGTAGGAATCACTGAGTTGCGGCTGAAAGTAGGTCATAGTTGAATTTAACATCAAAGGATATACCTTGCATTGAAAGGACAGACAGGAAGGCATAGGCGGTGGTGTGGCTCCATTGGTAAAAGAAGGAATTCCATCTTTAGAAAGAGTTGACACAGGGCCAGAGAATGTTGAATCTTTGTGGGTGCAGTTAAGAAACTGCAAGGGTAAAAACAACCATAATGGGAATCATATAAAGGCCTCCATATCATAGCCAAGATGTAGGGTTGAGATTGCAAAGGGAGCTGGAAAAGGAATGTAATAAGGGTAATGTCACAATTGTAATGAGTGACTTCAATATGCAAGGAGATTGGAAAAATCATGTTGGTGTCAGATTGTAAGAGGGAATTTGTTGAATGCCCATGAGATGGCTTTTTAGAGCAGCTTGTGCTCAAGCCTACTTGGAGAAAGGCTATGTTAGGTGAAATAACCCAGATTTTATTAGGGAGCTTAATGTAAAGTAACCCTTAGGAGGCAGTGATGATAATATGATTGAATTCATACTTGAGAGGGAGCAGCATAACTCACAAGTATCAGTATCGCAATGGAATAAAGGGAATTGCAGAGGCATGAGAGAGGATCTTGCCCAGGTAGATTGGAGGAGGATACTTGCGAGGATGTTGGTAAAACAGAGGTGGCAGTAGTTTCTGAGAATAGTTCATAAGGCTCAAAATAGATATGTCCTACAGAAGAAGTAGTTCTCAAATGGCAGGGGTAGGCATTCGAGGCTGACAAGTTGAAGTTAAGGACTGCATAAAAGCCAAGGAAAGGGCATATAAGGTAGCAAAAATGAATAGAAGTTGAATGATTGGGAAGCTTTTAAAATTCGACAAAAGGCAACTAAAAAACTATAAGGGAAAAGGTTAAATATGAGGGCAAACTAGCCAATAATATAAAGCAGAATACTAAAAATTTTCAGTTATATAAAGAATAAAAGGGAGGAGAGAATTGATATTGGACCACTGGAAAATGCTGCTGGTGAGGTAGTAATAGGGAACAAAGAAATGGTGGATGAACTTAATATGTACTTTGCTTCAGTCTTCACTGTGGAAGACACTAGCTGTATGCCAGAGGTCCGTGAGTGTCAGGGAGCAGAAGTGAATGGCATTGCAATTACAAAGGAAAAAGTGCTAGGCAAGCTGAAAAGTCTTAAGGTGGATAAGTCACCTGGACCAGATGGACTACATCCCAGAGTCCTGAAAGAGGTTACTGAAGTGATAACGGATACATTGGTCATGATCTTTCAAGAATCACTTGATTCTGGCATGATCCCTGAGGACTAGAAAATTGCAAATGTCTCTCCACTCTTTAAGAAGGGAGGAAGACAAAAGAGAGGAAATTATAAGCCAGTTAACCTAACCTCAGTGGTTGGGAAAGTGTTGGAAGTCCATTATTAAGGATGAGGTTTCGGGGTACTTGGAGGCTGATGATAAAATAAGTCATAGTCTGCATCGTTTCTGTGAAGTGAAGTCTTGCCTGACAGAACTGTTGGAGTTCTTCGAAGAAGTAACAAGCAGGGTGGACAAAGGAGAGGCAGTGGATATCATTTACTTGGATTTTCAGAAGGCATTTGATAAAGTGCCTCACAAGAGGCTGCTTAACAAAATAAAATCCTATGATGTTACAGGAAAGATATTGGCATGGATAAGGGACTGGCTGTTAGGCAGGAGGAAGTGAGTGGGAATAATGCGGGCCTTTTCTGGTTGGGTGCCAGTGACCAGTTGTGTTCCTCTGGGGTCAGTGTTGAAACCACTACTTCAAATTTTTTTTTTCAATGATTTAGATAGTGGAATTGAGTGCTTTCTGACAAAGTTTGCGAATGATAGGAAGACAGGTGGAGGGGTAAGTAGTGCTGAGGAAGCTATATGATTGCAGCAGGACTTACATAAGTTGGAAGAATGGGCAAAAAAGTGGCAGCTGGAATGCAGTGTTGGGAAATGTATGATACAGTAATGCATTTTGGTAAAAGGAACAATAGTGCAGACTATTATCTAAATGGAAAGAAAATTCAAACATTCAAAAAATTCAAATTCAAAATGCAAAGGGACTTAGGAGTCCTCGTGCAAGACTCCCAGACGGTTAATTGACAGGTTGAGTTTGTGGTAAAAAAAAAGGGCAAATGTAATGTTGGCATTTATTTTGAGGGGAATAGAATATAAAAACAAGGAGATAATGCTGAGCCTTTATAAGACACTTGTCAGGCTGCACTTGGAGTATTGTCAACAGCACTGGGCCCTGTATCTCAGAAAGGATATATTATCATTGGAGAGAGTCCAGAGGAGGTTTACGAAGATGGTTCCAGGAATTAAATGGTTAACGTATAAGGAGCATTTGGCAGCTTTGGGCCTGTACTCACTGGAATTTAGAAGAATGTGTGGGGGATCTCATTGCAACCTACCAAATATTGAAAGGAGTAGATAAGGTGGATGTGGAGATAATGTTTCATCTGGTGGGGGTATCCAGAACTAGAGGGGCAAATTGTGGGGCAACCTTTGAGAACAGAAGTAAGGAGGAATTTTTTTTAGCTAAAGAGTGGTGAATCTGTGGAATGCTCTGCCAAAGACTGTGGTGGAGGCCAAGTCTGTGGGTATATTTAAAGTGGAAGTTGATAGATTCCTGACTGGTTGGGGCATCAAGGGATATTGTGAGAGGGCAGGTGTATGGGCTTGAATGAGATTCGGGATCAGCCATGATGGAATGGTGGACCAGACGTGATGGGCTGAATCGCATAATTCTGCTCCTGCCTTATGGTTGCAAACGATGCATTTTACTGTATGTTTCGATGCTTCGATTTACATGTGACAAAAAAGCTAATCTTTCTCTTTATATGCCTCTAGTGTTTGAGAGAAAGTCTCTAACTATCTAAAGTTGCTGGAGAACAGGTTGAAGACACTAGAAACTGGGGTAACTGTCTTGAACAAAGGTTAGCCTAGTTAGGACAGGGATGCAGAAGAATTTCTGTTTATTCCCCTCCTTGACTTGCTGAGTTCCTGTAGCATTTTGTGTGTGTTGCTCTAGATTTCTAGCATCAGCACGATTCTTTGTGGACCTGGTTACAACACTGCAGCCAATGTTTTTATGCAGGAAGATGGAAATAGAAACCAAGTGATCTACTATGCCCTTAAGGAAGGTTGTGAGATCAGTACAGCACAGTACAGGTTCCTTGGCTCACAAAGTTGTGCCGACCTTTTAACCTGCACTTTGTTCAATCTAACCGTATCCTCCCACATAACCCTCCAATTTTCTATCTTCCATGTGTCTAAGAAGAAGCAGTGAATTTATCCACTTCTACCAACACCCCAGCAGCAAGTTCCACACACACACCAGAGAAAACTTGTCTCTGACATCCCCTGTATACTTTCCTCCAATTGCCTTTAAATTATGCCCTCTCTTCAACTGCCCCCTCCAGAGAAACGCACTTGCTCAACAACCAGCAAGTGTGCTCAGGACTCAGCCTGAGATCTCTGCACAGCACAAAGATGCAAGGACCCGTGTGGGAAAATGCAGAGGCAGCGGATCGATGAGTACCTTCCAGACTGGGGTCAGGGGTCACCCTGCTGCTATGGATAGTGTGCTTAAGTACAATGTAGAGAGTTATGAATGGCTGATCGTGATAGCTGACCGTCAGATTGATCAAACACAGTGGTCTTATCAATAGTTGTAGCCCTATCCACTGGAGACAAATGTTTGAACAAAACTTTTGATTTACTCACAGATGAGAAACCAGATGAGAAATGGATTGTGTTTGACGGGCCAGTGGACACACTCTGGATTGAGAGCATGAACTCGGTCATGGACGACAACAAAGTGTTGACATTGATCAATGGGGAGCGGATATCGATGCCCGATCAGGTAGGCTCCATCACCAACCTCTTTTGAAGGAAGTGGAGTGCTTGGATCCTTGTCTCTGGACATCCAGAGGGTGGTGTGTCTGGAGTTCAATTCTGCCTTTCCACTCCCATGAGTGCGAAAATCAGATCTCATTCTGACATATTGAAGGTCTGTTCACCAAATCCAGTGGTGAAACGTACTTGAGTAGTTTGAATTAAGTATGTGCATGAACGATAGACAGAGCCCACTGGATCATGCAGTGCCCTGGTGCAGAGATACTGGGGGGAGGGAGTAAACAGAGCAACATGCCCTCAATGTGGCATTGTTTTATTATAATAGTTCATTATGTGCCGTATAGTATGTGGTAGGCAATCATGGTCTTTCCATGACCATGCTTGTACTTGGCAAATTTTTCTACAGAGGTTGTTTGCCATTGCCTTCTGGGCAGCGGCTTTTCAAGACAGTTGATCCCAGCCATTATCAATACTCTTCAGTAATTGTCTGCCTGGTGCCAGTGGTCGCATAACCAGGACTTGTAATATGCACTGGCTGCCAAAATTACCATTCACCACCTGCTCCCATGGCTTAATATGACTCTGATTGGCTGCTAAGCAGGTGCTACACCTTGCCCAAGGGTGACCTGTAGGCTAGCAGAAGGAAGGAGTGTCTCACATCTCCTTTGGTAGAGACATATCTCTACCCCGCCACCCCACTGTGTCAGTATCATATCCTGTCTTACATAACCATACACTTCATACTTTATGTCAGTATTCAGACCATGCCACTCAGGGACTTCTGTTAATAATTATTTTGTGACTGTTCGTGCTGGATCATAACTTTGTGTGTGATGTGCTGTGAATGACTATATGTACTGTGATTTGTACCTTGGTCCCAGAGGAATGATATTTTGTTTAGCTGTATTTATGTGTATAGTTGAATGACAATAAATGAACTTGAATAGCTGAACCTAAGACCTACTGATCTGTGAACCATTTTTCAACCGTACCAGAGGTAATTTGGAACACCCTGGTTCTTTGACAGTGTGCTTTCTCTCTTACTGCCAGGTTTCTTTGCTGTTTGAGGTGGAGAATCTGGCGGTGGCCTCTCCTGCCACAGTTTCGCGCTGTGGGATGGTTTACACTGATTACACTGACCTAGGATGGAAACCATTTGTTGAGTCGTGGTTGAACAAACGGCCCAAGGTACTTGTTAAGATGCTTCGTTGGTAGAAGCCCAAGGTCCACCTGGCTGATCTATTGAATCTTTCACAGACTTGCTCAAGAGCTTTCCTTATTGTGGGTGCGTATATCTATGGACAAGTGTAAGGTTGGGCTTGTCTCTCCACTGGGAACCCTTCCCATCCTCAGCCATGACCTTCCCCTATTCTTCTGAATTCACACTCCTGAACCTGGAATCAATTAAATGCCATTTCAAGTTTGTTGTTTTCAGAAGTGTTGCTGTTGGACTGTAAGATGATGGACTAAAGCACAAACCCAACTTGTTCACTGTGGGAACTCCATCCCACAATGTCGTACATTTGTTGCTAATTGCCTGTGAAGCTGGTCAATCACAGGCAGCCCCTCCCCTTCAAAGCAGTGACTCCCTTGCCCTTGCTGTCAGTGTGCCCACATCTCAAGGATTTAATTTGGAGATCCAGCATGACCTTCCAGCTAAACAAACTCATGCCATTTAATTACCCCTATGTGACTAATTAACCTGCTAACCTGTACGTCTTTGGACTATGGGAGAAAACTGAAGTACCTGGAGGAAATCCACACAGTCATAAGGAGAACATACAAACTCCTGAGAAATGGCAGATGGAGTTTACTTCAGATAAATTCGAGATGTTGCACCTCAGTAGGCCAAATGCAAGAAGACAATACACTGTTAAGGGCAAAATCAGTGTTGCTGAGCAGAGAGATCTTGGGATCCAAGTTCATAGCTCCTTGAAAGTGGCTACACAGGTTAAGTGGTTAAGAAGGCTTATGGAATGCTTGCTTTTATTAGATGAGGCATTGACTTCAAAGGTCAGGAGGTTATGTTGCAACTTCATAAAACTCTGGTTAGGGCCCATCTGGAGTCTTGTGTGCAGTTCTTGTCGACCTAATATAGGAAGGATAATGAGGCTTTAGAGAGGGAGTAGAAGAGGTGTGGTAAACCATACATATGTTATAACTGGGTTAACTGTCTGGACACACCCTTCTGCTGACTGCCCCTGTGGCTCCTCCCACAGAATCCTGAATAAAGGTGTTTTGCCTTGCCCCTCTCCCTCAGTCCGGGGGCAGACACTCAGCATGGAGGTCGTATTGTACAGCGAATAAAAGCCTTTCAGTATTTACCCTACTTCAGTCTTTTGGAGTTATTGAAGGTGCTTCAAGAGGTTGCCTGGTTAAGAGGGCATGTGCTATCATGAGATCTGGATAAACTTGGGTTGATTGTTCTGGAGTGTGAGAAGCTGGAGGAGATCTGATGGAGGTTTACAAGATTATGAGAGTGGAGTGGACAGAGAGTATCTGTTTCCCAGGGTTGAAATAGATAACAGAGAGCATGCTTTGAAGGTGGGGGGGGGGGCAGGTTCAAGGGGAATGTGAGGGGTAAGGTTTTTACTCAGAAGTCTGAAATGCGCTGCCTGGTGTGGTGGTAGAGGCATTTAAGAGATGTTTGGTTGGGCACATGGATGTGAGGAAGATGGAGGGATATGGACCTGGTGTAGGTAGGAGGGATT
This sequence comes from Mobula hypostoma, assembly GCF_963921235.1. Lineage (NCBI taxonomy): Eukaryota > Metazoa > Chordata > Chondrichthyes > Myliobatiformes > Myliobatidae > Mobula > Mobula hypostoma. The sequence goes on along the minus strand of NC_086101.1, from coordinate 106,064,286 downwards.
AGTGTTTGTGTGTGTTTTGATTTGTAGCTAGTTTGTCACACCATTGTGGGCCAGAGGGACTGTTCCTGTTCTATGTTCCTTACAGCTGAGTAGCAGGAATTAAACCTGGATTATTGGCACTATAATAGCATTATACTAACAAGCACGCTTCTTTAATCACTCACCGGAAATACAGTGGGTGAAATTCACACTCATAATATGGAAATTGTCACAGTCAATGTACAGTTGTTTTGGCGGAGTTTTGTAACACAAAACCACGTGTCTCTTTCAAAAGAAATAAATGATTTCTCAGTGATATTTTTAGCCAACTTTGGGGCAAGATCTAGGAACACAAGGTCTTATCAGGGTAGATCGAGAAAATTGTGGCTATTCTCTCTGGAGTGAAGGATGATGACAGGTGATTTGCTAGAGATGTACAGATGATAAGAGGCATGGACTGAGTGGGCAGCTGGAGCCTTTTTCCCAGGGCAGAAATGGCTAATATGAGGGGGCATGATTTTAAGGTGATTGGAGGAAAGTATAGGGAAAGGTAAGTTTTATTTACACAGAGTGGTGGTGTGTGGAACACCCTGTCAGGAGTGGTGGTGGTGGCTGATACACTAGGGACATCTAAGAGACTCTTAGGTAGGCACATGGATGTTAGAAAAATGGGGGCTGTGCAAGAGGGAATAGTTAGATTGATCTCAGAGTAGATTAAAAGGTTGGCACAATATTGTAGGCTGAAGGGCCAGTACTGTGCGACAGTGTTCAATGTTCTTAGGAGTCCTTTGGGCATGTCTGTTCAAGAAAATTGGAGCAGCATGTGGGGAGGGGGAATGAAACTTTTGTTTTATTCTCTTTGCTTCACTTTGCATGAAACCCCCTTCCACTTGTTACATCTCTGGCCTACTGTGTAAGCAATGGCCCTCCTAATGTCAGGAAGGATTGATGTGATTGACACTCCTCCATTTGATAATGTTTCACTTAAGTGGTACTGGGAGAAAATCAGATATGATGTTTTATTCAGTCAATGAATTTATAGAGTACTGGAGGAAGCTGTGTGATCTGTTGTGTCTGTGCTGTTGCACCATCAGTCCAATTTCTCTATTATATGCACATGGCTCTGAAAATTACTTTCACTGAGGTGTCTCCAGTTCCCTTTCGTTTCCATCAGCCACACAGGTGGAAATTCCAGATTGCCACCTCCCTACAATTGTATTCTTTGCATCTGCTCAGCATCTCCTGCCCAGAGGGGAAGCCTTTTAGGACCGAGGTTAGGAAAAACTTCTTCACACAGAGAGTGGTGAATCTGTGGAATTCTCTGCCACAGCAAACTGTTGAGGCCAGTTCATTAGCTATGTTTAAAAGGAAGTTAGATATGGCCCTTGTGGCTACAGGGGTCAGGGGGTATGGAGGGAAGGCTGGGTTCTGAGTTGGATGATCAGCCATGATCATAATAAATGGCGGTGCAGGCTCGAAGGGCCGAATGGCCTACTCCTGCACCTATTTTCTATGTTTCTATCATTGTGAATCTGCGTTCTTGGACCCCTGAGCCATTCATGGGATTAGCCCTCTCTGTCCCTTTTATACACATAGGAAGTGAGTTAGAGGTACCGTTTTAACAATATCCAAATATTAGAATACCTAAACTGAGAAATTACAAATTTTTGCCAAAGGCCACACAGAATCATAGATCTGTTCAGCACAGTACTGGGCCTTTGGCCTACAATGTCATGCTGATCTTTTAACTATTTTAATATCAATCTAGTCCTTTCCTCCCATTTAGGCCTCCATTTTTCTATTATCCATGTGCCTAAGAGTCTCATAAATGCCCCTAATGTTTCTGCCTCTACCACCAACCCTGCCAAGGTACTCCATGCGCCCACCAGTTTGTGTAAAAAACAACCTACCTCTGACATTCCCATCCCCCCTATACTTACCTCTAAACACCTCAAAATTATGCCCTGTTGTTTTAGCCATTTCCACCCTCGGAAACAATTCTCTGGCTATCTACTCTATCAATGCCTCTTATCGTCTTATACACCTCTATCAAGTCATCTCTCATCCTCCTTCACTCCAAACAGAAAAATCCCAGCTCACTCAACCTATCTTCATAAGACATGCTCTCTAATCCAAGCAGCACCCTGGTAAATCTCCTTTGTGCCCTCTCTAAAGCTTCCGCATCCTTCCTGTAATGAGGCAACCCAGAACTGAACACTATGCTCCAAGTGTGGTCTAACCAGGGTTTTATAGAGTTGCAACATGTCCTTGCAGCTGCTGAGCCCAGTCGCCCAACATACCACACACCTGTCGACTTGTGTGATCATTTTGAGGGATCTATGGACATGGACCCCAGGATTCCTCTGTTCCTTACCGTTAAGAATGAAAGTCAACGCACTGTACGCCTCTGTATACATTTGGTAAAGTCTCTTTCCAACTATACACAAGAACAAGATAATGAACCATCTACTTCAGCCTCGGCCTGTGGCCCACAGTGGAGAACAGGCCTTTCTTCACTCTCCGGTCCATCTGCCTTTGTTGCCACTAATGAATCATGTTATCCCTGTGATCCACAGGAGGAGCAGGAACAGCTTCAGGAAATGTTTCAGAAAAGCATGGAAAAAACACTGCGTTTCAAGGCAGAAAATTGTAAGGAACTGATCCCTATTGCTGAACATTCTGGAGTGGTATCTCTGTGCAAGCTCTACGAGACCATGGCTACAGTGGAAAATGGGGTAATTCAGTAACCCAAGGACAATACATGGCAACAGTTGTAGTGATATGTGTTAACGTTATGATTATAATTAGTTTTATTTATCACATCTACGTTGAAACATGCATCATTGACAAACACAATCTGAGGATGTGAGCTGTGTGCACTACAGTTCCCTTGGAGATGTTCACTTGTGTAGTGGGAGAGAGATTTCGAAAGAAGTGTGCAGGGATGTTTGGGACATTCTGTATACCACAGTTCCCTAGGGGACTTTGGATAGTGCATAATTAGACACTTGGCAAGGGCCAATAAAAAGAAGTTAGGTTTAAATGGAGTGGCCATTGTGGGAGTATTAGGGTAGGGAGTTCAGGCTTTGGCTCACAGAGGCTTCAGCAAGGAGGGACAGAGACCATAGGTAGATTTTTCATTTATTTATTTTTTCTTTCTTTCTTTCTTTCTCATTGCACTCCATTTAAACCTAACTTCTTTTTATTGCACAATTAGAGCAGGGAGGATGCCAGGCAGGTTAGTGGAATGCTCCTCTTGCGGGATATGGGAAGGCAGAGAGGCCTCCAGTGTCCCTGACAACTACACCTGCAAGAGGTGGTCAGGTCTCTGGCTCTGAGTCAGATGAAAGGAGGCAAAAGAGCTGAGCTGTAGTGATTGGTTAGGGGAATAGACTGTGGGTTCTGTGGAGGAGAACAAAATTCCTGAATGATGTGTTGGCTCCTGGATTCCAGGGTCAGGGACATCTTGGATTGAGTCAGCAGCATTTTTAAGTGGGAAGATCACCAGCCAGAGGTTGTGGTCCATGTAATACCAATGAATAGCTTATGAAGCTTGATGAGGTCCTGCAAAGCGGGTTCAGATAGTTAGGTGCCAAGTTAAAGGGCATAATCTCCTGGGTTGTGATCTCAGGATTGCTACTGATGCCACGTGCTAGTGAGGCCAGAAATAGGAAGCTCATACAGTTTGACAAGTGGCTAAGTGGGTGGTTCAGGAGGGAGCGCTTCAGATTTTTGGATCATCGGTGGGATGTGTACAGATGGGACAGTTTCTACCTAAACTGGAAGGGGACTAGTATCCTTGCGAGAAGTTTTGCTAGTGCTGCATGAGGGTGGGGGGGGGGGTGGATTAAAGTAGAGTTGCAGGGTATGGGAACCAGAGTGTTAGAGCAGATAGTGGAGTGGTTAAGGGGAAAGATGTTGGTAGGCCTATGAACAAAACCAGGAATCGAAAGGTTGAGCTTGGTGGACTAATGTTCTGAGTTGTTTATATTTGAATGTAATGAGTATTGTGGGAAAGGCAGATAACTTTGGGCATGGATCAGCACTGTAGTCATTAGTGAGATTTGGTTGCTGGTGGGTCAGGACTGGCAGCTCAATATTCCAGGGTGATAGAGTGGGAGGGACTAAAGGGGTAAGGGTGGCACTGGAGAGCTCATCTACTGAGGCTTTACGGGTAGAGGAATATAAAAGGTATGACCTCATTAATGGGGCTATATTACAACCACCCAATAGTCAGTGGGATTTAGTGAAGCAGATTTGTAGAGAGACAGCAGACTATTGCAAGAAACATAAGTCTGTGATAAGAGGTGATTTTAACTTTCCACATTTTGACTAGGGCTGGATGGAATAGGTTGTCAAATATGTTCAGGAAAGTTTCCTTTATCAGTGTATATGGGTCCCAGCTACAGAGTGTGCAATAATGGGTCTTCTGTTAGGGAATGAGACAGGGCAGGTGACAGAAGTTTGTGTAGAGAAACAGTTTGCATCTATTGATCATAATGCCATTACTTTCAGGATAATTATGAAGAAGGATAGGTCTGGTCCTTGGGCTAATATTCTAAATTGGAGGAAGACCAGTATTGATGGTATCAGAAAGGATCTGGCAATTGTGGATTGGGACAGGCTGTTTTCTGGCAAAGGTGTACTTGATAAGTGGGAGGCCTTCAGAAGTGAAATTTTGGGAGACAACAGGTTTAGCAAACCTTAGTTTTCAAAAGTTATTGAGGCCGTAGATATTAATAAGAAAAATGTGCATAGCAGGTATAGGCAGGAAGGAGCAAATGAGGTACTTGAGGAGGTACTTGCAAGAAAACACTTCAGAAGGAAATCAAGAGGGCTAAAAGAAGTCATGAGTTAGCTCTAGTGGATAAGTTGAAGGAGAATCCCAAGATATTAAGAGCAAAAGGATAGCAAGGGACAAAATTGGTCCTCTGGAATTTCAATATGTGGAGCTGAAAGAGTTGGAGGAGATTGCAAATGGATTTTTTGTATCTGTATTTACTTGAGAGATAGATGCATAATGATGAAAAGCAGCAGTGAGTTTATGGACCCTATACAGGTTACAAAGGAGGAGGTTTTTGCTGTCTTGAGACAAATTAGGCTGGATAATCCCCAGGGCCTGATAAGATGTTCCCTCTGACCCTGTGGGACCAGCAGAAATTGCATGAGCCCTAGCAGAGATATTTAAAACATCCTTAGCCAAGGGGGAGGTGTTAGAGGATTGAGGTAGCCAATGCTGTTCCATTGTTTATGAGAGGCTCTAAGAATAATTAATGAAATTATAGGCTGGTGAACCTGACATTAATAATGGGAAAGTTATTGAAAGGCATTATAAGGGATTGGATATAAAAGTATTTGGATAGACAGGTACTGATTAGGGACAGTCAACATGCCTTTGTGCGTGGTAAGTCACGTATAACCAACGATACAGAGTTTCTCGAGGAAGTTACCAGGAAAGTTGGTGAAGGCAATTTCATGTACATGGACTTTAGCAAGGCCTTTGACCATGGGAGGTTGGTCAAGTGGCTTCAGTCACTCGGCTTTCAGGGTGAGGTAATTAATTGGATTAGGCATTGGCTTTGTGTGAGAAACCAGAGAGTGGTTGTAGAGGGTTGCCTCTCTTACTGGAGGCCTGTGACTAGTGAGGTGCCTTGGGGATTGGTGCTGGGTCCATTGCTGGTTGTCATATATGTCAATAGTTTGGATGATAATGTGGTAAACTGGATCAGCAAATTTGTGGACGACACCAAGATTGGGGGTATAGTGGACAGCGAGGAAGACTATCAAAGCCTGCAGTGGGATCTGATAAAATGGACTGAAAATAGCAAATAGAATTTAATGCAGACAAGCATGAGGTGTTGCATTTTGGGAGGACCATCCAGGGTAGGATTTGCATGGTAAGCAGTAAGACATGGTGGAGTATGGTAGAGCAGAGTGATCTGGAAATACAGATCCATAATTCCTTGAAATTGGCGTCACAGATAGATAAGGTCATAAAGAAAGCTTTTGACTCAATGGCCTTCATAAATCAGTGTACTGAGTACAGGAGATGGGATGTTATGTTGATGCTGTGTAAGATGTTGGAGAGGCCTAATTTGCAGAATTATCTGTACATTTAGTCACCTACCTTTAGGACAGAGGTCAATCGGTTTGAAAGAATGCAGAGAAAATTTCCAAGGATATTGACAGGACTTGAGGACCTGGAGTATAGGGAAAGGTTGCATAGGTTAGAACTTTATTCCCTAGAGCATTGGAGAATGAGGGGAGATTTGATAGGGGTTTAGATAGGATAAATGCAAGCAGGGTTTCTCCACTGAGGTGTGAGATTAGAACTAGAGATCATAGTTTAAGGGTGAAAAGTGAAATCTTTGAGAGGAACCTGAGGGGGAACTTCTTCACTTGGAATGTGGTGCAAGAATGGAATTGGCTACCAGTGGAAGTTGTGGATGCGGGTTCAATTACAGCATTTAATAGAAGTTTGGATAAGTACATGGATGGGAAGTGTATGGAGGGCTATGGTCCAAGTGCGGGTCAATGGAACTAGACAGAGTAAGAAAAGCACAGATTGAAAGGGCCAGTTTCTCTGCTGTGGTGCTCTGTAACTCAAAGAAAGTAGCATACCCCAGGGAACCTCACCAGAGAGTTACCAGACATGAAGATATTTGGACAAAAGTTTGCTGAGACCTTTTATTAATGGAGAGTTTTGTGGAAGAAAATGGCCAAAAGGTTACAGGGGGGGATTGCACAGCTCTGGACAAGGCAGCTGAAATCTGAGCTGCTGAAGTTGAGACATTTAATTCAAAGATGTATGAGGCGCCACAGTTGGAGGGACATGAAGAACTCTGGGAGTTATATGGCAGGAGGGTGGAGAAGAAGGGGGTGGGGGCTAGCCCATCAAGGCAATTGGAAACCAGGATGTGAATTTCAGAATAGAGGCAGAATAAGGTGTGATGGATGGACAGGGAACAACAGGGCAGAAACAGACACTGTGACACATCCATTCAATACTGAACTGTTATTTTGCTTATTTGTGGAGTGGGAGGGACAGGAAGTTGAAAGAACAGCCAGAAAAGCTTTGAAATAATCAGGTTTGGAGGCCACAGGAGCATGCAATTGGAGGACCGATGAAGAGTTGGTATTATGAAGTTCACATTACAGTCCAGAGAAGGTTCACTGGAATGATCCCAGCAATTAAATGGTTAACTTATGAGGAGTGTTTGATGGCTACGGGCCTATATTCACTGGAGTTTAAAGGAATGTGGGGAGTCTGATTGAAACCCACTGAATATTGAGAAGCCTGGATGGAATGGACATGAAGTGGATGTTTCCTATGGTGGGGGAGTCTAGGACCAGAGGGCACAGCTTCAGAATAGAGGAACATCCAGTAAGAACAGAAATAATGAGAAATTTCTTTAGCGAGAGGGTAATGAATCTGTGGAAATAATTGCACAGACAATTGTCTATTTAAAGCGGAGGTTGATAGGTTCATAATTTGTAAGGGTATGAAAGGCTATAGGGAGAAGGTGGGAGAATGGGGTTGAGAAGGAATATAGACAGTCATGATCAAGTGGCAGATCAGACACAATGGCCCAAATGGCCTAATTCTGATCCAATGTTTAATGGTCTTATGGGTCCAGTTAGAAGAGATAAGTGTCTGGAAACTCAACTGTGGTTGCAAAGGACAGAGAAGCAATGTACAATCTGTCTCAGATCAGCAGTGAAGCTGGTCTTTAGGTACAGCAGTTCTGTGGTTCTCAATATTTCCTAAAATTTAAAATATGAAGGAAAAAGATGGATATTCCTCTTGCAACACTCACAAACTGCTGAAGGAACTCAGCAGGTCAGACAGCATCTATAGAGGGAATAAATAGTCAACATTTTGGGCTGAGAGCCTTCATCAGGACTGGAAAGAAAGCCTGAATAAGAATGTGCGGGGAGGGGAAGGAGTACAAGCTTTCAGGTGATGGGGAAGGTGGGTTGGTTGGGGAGAGGGGATAAAGTAAAAAGCTGGGAGGTGATAGGTGGAAAAGGCCGAGAGAAAGGGAGTGGGATGGGGGAAGAAATTACCGGAAGTTAGAGAAATTGATGTTTGTGCTATCAGGTTAGAGACTACCCAGATGGAATATGAGGAGTTGCTCCTTCAACTGAGTGTCGCCTCATTGTAGCAGAAGAGGAGGCCAGGGATGGACATGGTTGAATGGGAATGTGAAGTCAAATTGAAAAGTTGGTCAATGAGAAATCCTGCCTTTTGCAGTGGTCAGAGTGAAGGAGCTCGACAAAGTGGTACGACAGTCCACATCAGGTCTCACTGATGTAGAGGTGGCCATTTTGGATACAGCTGGTGAAATGTTGCCTCACCTGGAAGGACTGTTTGGGTCCCCAGACAGTGGAGATGGAGGAGGTGTTGGGGCAATGGTGCTTTGTGTCCCGGCAGAGGCAGATCTCAGTTTGCATGATGTCTTTTTTAGGTGAACCCCGCAGATCCTGATAACTACATGCACATGATTTCCATGGTCTTTCTGTTCAGTTTGATCTGGTCCGTGTGTGCATCAGTGGATGAAGAGGGGAGGAAAAAGATGGACAACTTCTTGCGGGAGATGGACGGCAGCTTCCCCAGCAAGGTGAGATGCTCCCTGGGATGTGTCTCATTAAACTCCAGGGGTGCTCTTTTGTTCCAGTGATCCTTTACGTATACAAAGAGTGAGGGAATGAAACAAAGGAAGGCAACCCGGGAAGATGTTGGAGAATTTCAGAGGCTAGAGCTATGCAGCATCAGATGCTTATGAATTGGGGCGGCATGGTAATGTAGTGGTTAGTACAATGGTATTACAGCACCAGAAATGGGTTCAATTTCTGTTGCTATCTGTGAGAAGTTTGTACATTCTCCCCATGACTCTGTGGGTTTCTTCCGGATGCTCCATTTTCCTTCCACAGTCCAAAAACGTATGGGTTAGTAATTTAATTGTTTACATGGGTGTAATTGAATGGCGTGGATTTGTTGGGTCCACCTGTTGCTGTACAGCCTGTTACTCTGCTGTATCTTGAAATAAAATTTAAAAGGATGTGAGCCATTGGACAAGTTCATGAAGTGCAGAAAATTGTTAGAAAAAGAACAGGTGTAGTGCAGTTAATGGAGAGCTGGTCCAGAGCGAGCTCAGACACAATGAGCTGAATCTCTCCTTTGACAGCACTAATTGTTTAATCAGTCCTAAGGCTGAGGCGCTGTTGTCCCACTTCAGGTGTCTACAGACCACCATTGATCAGTATTAGAGTCAAAGAAACTGGAAGAGATGCAGTCAAGATAGCTAAAGTATATGAGAATCTGTGCACCAGGACAATAATCTGTTCACCAATTTCCAACAACTACAGTGATCTTTATCTCATAGTTCCATTTTTTCTCTCTCAGTTGTTTATTCATTTCCATTAACATCTCTTCAAGCTTTTTTAAGCCTTTACTGCACTCTTGACAGAAACAGAATTGGGCTTATTATCACTGATATATGTCTTGATATTTGTTGCTTTGTGATAGCAGTATCGTGCAAATTTTAAAAAAAATTACCAAAACCTACCACAGAAATATGAAAAATCAGTCAGTAGTGCAAAAACAGAGCGAAATAGTGAGGTAGCACTATTTTTAGCCAGAGGGTGGTGAATCTATGGAATTTGTTGCTACGGGCAGCAGTGGAGGCCAAGTCATTGGGTGTATTTAAGGCAGAGATTGATAGGTATCTGAGTAGCCAGGGCATCAAAGGTTATGGTGAGAAGGCAGGGGAGTGGGACTAAATGGAAGAATGGATCAGCTCATGATAAAATGGCGGAGTAGACTCGATGAGCCGAATGGCCGATTTCTGCTCCTTTGTCTTATGGTCTTATGACCTTATGGTAGCGTTCATGGACTGTTCAGAAATCCGATGGCGGAAGGAAAGAAGCTGTTCCTGAATCATAGTGTGTGGCTTCCCTGATGGTAGTTATGAGAAGAGGGCATGTCCTGGGTGGTGAGAGTCCTTAATGATGGGTGGCCCCAAAAACATGTTCTCCATCATGCCCATGATGGAGCTGGGTGAGTTTACAACCCTCTGCAGCTTTTTCCGATCATTTGCATTGGTACCTCGATACTAGATGGTGATGTAACCAGTCAGAATGCCCTCCATAGTATATCTGTAGAAACTTGGTGACATACCAGAAGTTGCCGCATCAGCACAGAAATCCCACAGGGTTACTGAAGTGGAGGGGTCACGGAGACCGAGGAGGTTATGGAGATGGGAAAATTACACAGACAGGAAGGTTGTGCCTGTGGAGTAACATTTCTACATTCTGTTATTGTTTTACCCTGGGGTGGTTTGCCAATGCTATTGAGGAGGGTTTAAACTAGAATTGCAGGGAGGTGAGAACCAAAGTGAGGAGGCAAGAGGATGGGGAGGTTGGAGCACAAGTATAGACAGCTAGTAGGGAGTTTGTGAGGAAGGATGGACAGATGTTAAAGCAAAGATACACTCGGCCTGATGGTTTGAGATGTGTCTATTTTAATGTAAGAAGTATAATAAACAAGATGGATGAACTTGGAGCGTGGATTGGTACATAGAACAGTGACGTTGTGGCCATTGTGAAGACTTGGATGTCTCAAGAGCAGGAATGGCTGCTGAGATATTTCAAAAAGAACAGTTGGGGGCATGGCATTGCTAATTATGGATAGTGTCACGGCTGCAGAAAAGGTGGAAGTCATGGAGGTCTACTGAGTCAGTGTAGGTGGAAGACAGAAACAGGAAAGGGGCAATAACTTTACTGGGTGTTTTTATAGACCCCACTCAATAGTAACAGGGATATCGAGGAGCAGACAGAGAGGCAGATTATGGAACTGTACAATAATAATAGGGTTGTTGTGATAGGAGATTTTAACTTTCCTGATGTTGATTGGCATCTCCTTGGCACAACGGGTTTAGATGGGGCGGATTTTGTTAGGTATGTTTAGGAAAATTTCCTGGCGCAATATGTAGATAAACCAACTAGATGAGAGGCTGTACTTGATCTGGTATTGGGTAATGAACCTGGTCAGGTGTCAGATCTCTTGGTGGACAGCATTTTAGAGGTAGTGACCACAACTCTATCTCCTTCACCATAGTGCTGGAGAGGAATAGGAGCAGACAATTTGGGAAAACATTTAATCGGGGTAGGGGGAAATATGATGCTATTAGGCAGGAACCTGGGAGCATAAATTGGGAGCAGATGTTCCCAGGGAAATGCACGGCAGAAATGTGGCTCTCTGCATAGGTATGTTCCATTGAGGCAGGGAAAGGTTGGTAGGGTTAAAGAACCATGGTATACAAAATATGTAGAAGATCTAGTTAAGAAGAAAATAAAAACTTATGAAAACTTCAAGAAAGTAGCTACTGTTAGAGCTCTAGAAAATTACAAGGTTATTAGGAAGGAGCTTAAGAATGGAATTAGGGGAGCCAGAAGGGGCCTTGAGGATGCCTTGGTGAGCAGGATTAAGGAAAACCCCAAGGCATTCTACAAGAATATGAAGAGCAAGAAGATGAACTGTGTGAGAATAGGACCAGTCAGGTGTGATAGTGGAAACATGTGCATGGAGCCAGAGGAGCTAGCGGAGGTACTTAATCATTATTTTGTTTCAGTCTCCACCAGTGAAAAAGACCTTGGCAATTGTGGGGATGACTTACAGTGCACTGAAAGAAAGAGAACGTGCCGGAGCTTTTGAAAAGCATTAAGTTAGATAACTCAGCAGGACTGAATGAGATATACCCCAGGCTACTGTGGGAAGTGAGGGAGGATTTTGCTGAGCCTCTTGCGATGATCTTTGCATCATCAATAGGGATGGGAAAAGTAGCAGAGGATTGGAGGGTTGCAAATGTTGTTTCGTTGTTCAAGAAAGGGAGTAGAGATAACCCAGGAAATTATAGACCAGTTCAGTGGTGGGCAAATTGTTTGAGAAGATCCTGAGAGGCAGGATTTATGAGCATTTGAAGAGACATAATCGGATTAGGGATAGTCAGCATGGCTTTGTCAAGGGCATGCCTTACAAGCATGATTGAATTCTTTGAGGATGTAACAAAACATATTGATGAAGGTAGAGCAGTGGATGCAGTAAGTAAGGCATTTGACAAGTTTCCCCATGCAAGGCTCCTTCAGAAAGTAAGGAGGCATGGGATCCAAGGAGACTTTGCTTTGTGGATCCAGAATTGGCTTCCCCACAGAAGGCAAAATGTGGTTGTAGATGGTTTATATCTGCATGGAGGTTGGTGACCAGTGATGTTCTGCGACCCCTCCTCTTTGTGATTTTTATATATGACCTGGATAAAGAAGTAGAAGGGTGGGTTAGTAAGTTTGCTGATGACACAAAGGTTGGGGGTGATGTGGATAGTCTGGAGGGTTGTCAGAGGTTATAGTGGGACATTGATGGGATGCAGAACTGGGCTGAGAAGTGGCAGATGGGCTTCAACCCAGATAGGTGTGAAGTGGTTCATTTTGGTAAGTCCAATTTGATGATAGAATATAACGTAAATGTTAAGACTCTTGGCAGTGTGGAGGATGTAAGAGACCTTGAGGTCTGTGTTGTTAGGACAGTCAAAACTGCTGCGCAGATTGACTGTTGTTAAGAAGGCGTATGGTTGATGAATGTCAATGCACTATGAGATTGAGTTCAAGAGCTGTGAGGTAATGTTACAGATATATAAGACCTTAGACAGACCCCACTTGGAGTATTGTGTTCAGTTATGGTCAATAGACTGCAGGAAGGATATGGATACTATAGAGAGAGTGCAGGGGAGATTTACAAGGATGTTCCCTGGATTGGAGGGCGTACCTTATGAGAATAGGTTGAGTGTACTTGGCCTTTTCTCCTTGGAGAGACGGAGGATGAGAGGTGACCTGATAGTGTATAAGATGATGAGGGGCATTGATCATGTGGATAGTCAGTGGCTATTTCTCAGGGCTGAAATGGCTGACACAAGGGGACATAGTTTTAAGGTGCTTGGAAATACGTACCGAGGGGATGTCAGGGGTAAGTTTTTCACACAGAGAGTGGTGGGTCTGTGAAATGCACTGCCAGCGGAGGTGGTAGAAGTGGATACAATAGTGTCTTTTAAGCCTCTTAGGTACATGGAGCTTAGAAAAATAGAGGGCTATGCACTAGGGAAATTCTAGGCAGTTTCTAGAGAAGGTTACATGGTCGGCACAACATTGTGGGCCAAAGGGCCTGTAATGTGCTGTAGATTTCTATGTCTTATGTTCTATTCTATGTCAATGCACTGATGTGCTGAATTGATATGGATGAATAGTGTGCAAGATAAACTTTTCACTGTATCTCAGTACGTGTAACAACAATAAAGTAATTTACTAATTTCCTACGTATTTCCTACATGCTGGACTCGAGGTTGAGTGTCACTGAAAGCTGAAGATCATATGCTATTGTATATCATCTTATTTGTGTTGTTAAGTATTGGAATTGGTTTATTATTATCACATTACCATGATACAGTGAAAAGCTTGTCATGCATACTGTTCATACAGATTAGATTATTACACAGAGCACTGAGGTAGAACAAGGTAAATCAAGAGTTGTGCATATTAAAATGTAACAGCTACGGGGAAAGTGAAGTGCTGGTAAATAAGGTGCAAGATCATAACAAGGTAGATTGTTAGGTCAAGAGAGCATCTTATCATATAACAGGTCGAGTCAAGATGATAACAACAGAGTAAGAACTGTCCTTGGGCCCGGTGTGTTCCAGTGTGCTGTGATCCAGTAAAATCATTACTGTTATACATCTCCCTCTAACTGCCCCATTTTCTCTTGCACAGGAAACTGTCTACGAGTATTATGTTGATCCAAAAACCAAAGTCTGGACCTCATTTGAGGAAAAGTTGATGAAATCCTGGCGTTATCCCTCCAAGTAAGGACACTGCTTGAGTACATAGTTTGAGAATAACTTTCTTCACCATTGCTTGTCTTGTGCCTCCAGTCAGTGATAGCAGTTTGCTAGTCTCTGTGTAAACCACTGACAAGCCAGTTCCAAGTTCAAGGATCAACTTTATTCACCGTATACATTTACACATTTTAGGAATTTGCTGTGGTGTATTGGTTAGGCACAACATGCAACAAAAACAACATCACTCAACAATTATAAAGAATAAATAATTATTAATAAACAAACTTGGAGGTTGAAGTACAGATATGGAACACAATGTGCATAAATACATAAAAACCAGAGTGTATTCATGTAAACAGCATTATAAAAAGTGGTTTGAAGTGTTAACAATGCAGTAATGGGGGTGGGGGGGGTGACTAGAATGGTTGATCAGATTAACTGTCTGTGGGAAGAAACTTTTAAGATGACATAAAGTTTGTGTTTTAATAGCCCCATGGTGCTTTCCAGATTGGAGTTTTTGGAAAAGGCAGTTTCCAGGCTGGGTAGTGTCTGCAATGATTCTTCCTGTCTACTTCTTTGTCCTGGACTTACTCAAGTTCTGTAATGACCTTTGCAATACAGTATACAAAACTGCAGCAAACCGTCAAATTCTGCTGATCTGACGGTCTGCTGTAGTGTTTGTACATTGTAAAGAATGCTGCACCAAACCAGACATAACAGCTGATGTGAGGAAGCTCTGTATGATGGCAGTGTAGAATTGGACCAGTACGTTCTGGGGAAGATGAAAGATAGAAGGGGCTTATTGAACAGTGAGGCACAGTTTCCTTTCTGTGTAGAGAGGCTTTGTGGTGAACGGTGGTGGAGAAGTGATTGTCCACAAGCACCCGATGTTTTTAATTGACCTTCTGTAAAATGCCTGAGCTGAAAGAATCCCACAGCCTGGACTATTTATGTTAAGGAAGGCTTCAGAATATCCCAGAGCTCCTTATAGTCAATGAAGGCTGTGGACCTTTTATCATCATTCTAAAGTAGAGAAATACTCACTCAGAGTATTAAAATACATAGTGGTAAGCATGATGCTATTACAGCTTGGGGCTCTCCAGAGTTTGGAGTTAAATTCCACCCCATTCAATAAGGAGTCTCTGTTTGTCACCTGTGGAATGTGTATGTTTTCTCTGGGTCCTCGGTTTCCCCCCACAGTCCAAAGATGCATTGGGTAGGTTAATTGAGCATTGTAAATTGTCCCGAGATTAGGTTAGGGTTAACCAGGTTTGTGGGGTTGCTGGGGCTGCGTGGCTCAGAGGGCCGAGAGGGCCCACTCCCTGCTCTATCACTAAATAAAAATAAAATAGCAACCAGATAGTCTGGAATATTGGCTGAAGATGGAGTTAATGTAAATTAATCCCATAATCCTCTTTACAAAGGTTTTTCTAACCTTCTAATCCTCCAACCCAAGGGAGTTAAGAGATCCTTCCTTTATGTTGTTTTTGAGAAACAGCATTCCCAGCTGCACAATAGTGCAGTGTTCCTCAGTGCTACCCACCCAGTGGTGTAGAGATGTCTCTGCACTGCTGTCGGACAGCGTTACCTCATCAACAGTGTGGCACTCCTCTGACCGCAGTGCTTTGGTCTGGGCTTCCATAAGACATAGGAACGGAATAAGGCCATACGGCCCATCAAGACTGGTCCACCATTCCATTGTGGCTGGTTTATTATCTCTCTCAGCCCCATTCTCTTGCCTTCTCCCGCTAACTTTTGTCACCCTGACTAATTAAGAACTTATCAGCTTCCACTTTAAAATAGCCAATGACTTGGCCTCCACAGCCATCTGTGGCAATAAATTCCACAGATTCACCACCCTCTGGCTGAAGAAATTACTCCTGATCTCTGTTCTAAATAGCCATTCCTTCTGAAGCTGTACCATCTAGTTCTAGACTCCCCCACCATAAGAAACATCGTCTCCACATTCACTTTATGTAGGCCTTTCAGTGTTCAATAGGTTTCATAAAGATCCCTCTCATTCTTCTAAACCCTAGTGAATACAGGCCCAGAGCCACCAGATGCTCCTCATATGTTAACCCTTTCATTCCCAAAAGCATTCTCGTGAACCTCCTCTGGACCCTCTCTAATGCCAGAACATGCCTAATAAAGCCTCAGCATTACACCCTTGTGCTTATATTTTAGTGCTGTTGAAATGACCCCTGCAGGACACCACTAGCCACTGGCAGCCAACCAGAAAAGGTTCCCTTTATTTCCACTTCTTGTCTCTTGCCAATCTTCTATCAATGCTAGTAGCTTACTTGTAATACCATGGGCTCTTGTTAAGCAATGTCATGTGTGGCACCTTGTCAAAGGCCTTCTGAATCCAAGTAAACACGATCCACTGATTCTCTTTTTGTCTGCCATTTCCTTGTCCTCCATTACTACTTCTCCAGCATAATTTTCCAGCAGTCTGATATCCACTGTATCTTCTCCTTTTACTCTTTATACAATGCCTTGAAAAGTATTCTGTCCCCACACTTTTTTCACATTTTATTGACTCATTTTCTAAATTTAAAATATTTTTGGAGTAGGATTCTTTGAGCTAATCTAAAGATTATTGTGCATCATGTAAAAATCAAAAGAAAAATTCCAAAAACTGTCAATGATTTACTAAAAATTAAAAACCAGAATTGTGAAGCTGACAAAATATTCATCCACTATAGTTTTCCTCAGGTGCAATACCTTTCCAACTCACCCAGTTTGTTCATGTAGAGAACTGGAGGATCACTTGAATAAGTACCCTGTCTCTGTAAGGCCCAACAGACCAAACCAAGATAAAGACAAAGGACATTCAAAGCAAGTCAGGGAAATGATAATAGAGAAGTGCAAATCTGGGGAAGGGTACAAGAACATCTCAAAGGCACTGAACATACTCAGTACAGTCCATTATGAAAAAGTGGAAAAAATTTTGAAACCACAGCCACTCTGCCAAGATCAGGCCGACCCTCTAAACTTGATCACTGGAGAGGAATTGCACTTGTAAGAGAGCTACTCCGAGAGCTGCAGAAGTCAGTGGCTGCAACTGGAGAAGAAGTTCAAGGCTCCATAATCTCTAAGAACTTGCTCAGAAAGAGTATTAATGAAAGAGTGGCAAGGAAGAAGCACTGGCTAAAAAATAGCATATCCTCGCCCGTAGAGATTTCGCAAAGTGTCACTGAAAAGATACTGTAAAAATGTGGAAGAAGGTTTTGTGGTCAGATGAGACTAAAATGGAATATTTTAGCTTCAACATTAAGCAGTACACGTGGTGTAAATCTAATAATGTGCATCAGCCAGATAATAGCATTCTTACTGTAAAGTACGGTGGAGGTAGCATCATGCTATGGGGATGCTTTTCAGCAGCAGGGACTGGAAATCTGGTCAGGATTGATGGGAAAATGAATGCTGCTAAATACAGAAAAATCCTCAATTAAAAATATGCTGGCCTCTGTTAGATAGCTTAAACTGGGGAGCAAGTTTGTCAGGACTACGGCCCAAAGTACATTGCCAGAACCACCATGGAGTGGCTTCAAATGAAGAAAATTGATGTCCTTGAATCGTCCACTCAGTCGTAACCTTAACCCGATCGATCATCTCTGACAAGACCTCAGGACTACTGTCCACTACCACTCCCCAAATCACAGCTTAAACAATTTTGCAAGGAGGAATGGGAAAATCTTTCTCCATCATGTGCAAAGCTAATAGAGACTTAGTCAAGAAGACTAATGGCTGTAATAGCTCAGAGAGGTGGCTTAACTAAGTACTGAACTAAGGGGGATGAATACTTTTGAACTGCTGACATTTCAGTTTTTGAATTTTTAATTTTTCATGCTTTACAATTTTTCCTGTTTATTGGGCTCCACTGTAGAAAAAGGAGTATGTGATTCACACATCAAATTTCTCAATTAAATTGATTAAAATCCCTGGTTGTAATACTCGCTTATGTGAACTAAAGGTTGGGAACAGAATACTTTTACAAGGCCCTTAATATCTGAAATATCTTTTGATACCCTCTTTTATATTACTGGCTAACTTACCTTCACATTTCATTTCTCTCATTATTGCTTTTTTTAGTTTACTTCTGTTGGTTTTTAAAAGATTCCCAATCCTCTGATTTCCCACTTCTTTTTGCTACATCACGTGCCCCTCGCCTTTGCTTTTATGCTGTCTTTGACTTCCCTTGTCAGCCTCAGTTGCATCATCTACCCTTTAGAATACTTCTTCATCTTTCCTGCAATCTATTCTGCATTCCAAATTGCTCCCTGGAACTTCTGCCATTGCTGCTCTGTTGTCATCACTGCTAGTGTCCCCTTCCAATCAACTTTGGCCAGCTCCTCTTTCATTTCAACAGAACACCACCCTAACCCCTCTGCCTACCTGCCTGTCCTTTTGATACAATGTGAATCCTTGGGTGATAATGATTTAATGATGCCCGCAACTTCACACCTGGCAAATTTAAGCTGCATTACTAGATTATCTACCCTATTCTGTACCTATTCTGTACACTGTGTGCATTCAAGTATGACAACTTTAGTCCTGTATTCCTCACCCTCTTTGATTTTGCCCCATGTTACACTTCAACTCATCCTATTCTTTGTAGGTTTGCCCTATCATTTGCCTGTCCTTCCTCACAATCTCAAACACTGGATCTGCTCGTATACCAATTGCCCCATCCTCTGCCCTATCTCCCTAGTTCCTATTTAAACTCTCCTTAACAGCTCTAACAAATCTGCCCACAAGGATATTGGTTTCTCTTGGGTTCAGGTATTACCCATCCATTTTGTACCGGTCATACCTTCCCAGTATAAATCAAAATGATACAGAAATCTGAAACACTGCCCCCTGCACAAATTCCTCAGTCACGCACTCAGCCACTAAATCATTCTATTCTCACCCACACTGACATGTGGCACAGGCAGCATTCCAGAGATTATTACCCTGAAGATCCTGCTTTTCAGCTGTCTACCTAACTCTCTATATTCACTTTTCAGGACTTCCTTCCTTTTTCTACCTGTGTTGTACCACAGTTTCCAGCTGCTGACTCAGCCCCCTTTAGTATGCTGTGGATAAGCTTAGAGACATCCCTGACCTGATATCTGGGAGGCAACATACCATCCCGGGTGTCTCTTTCACATCCACAGAGTCTCTTGTCTGACTGTGGAATCCCCTATCACTACTGCACTCCTCTTCCCTTCTGATCCACAGAGACCCATTTGCTGCAGCTTCGTACTGGTAGGTTATCACCCCCTCCAATGGTATCCAAAGTGGTATACATATCATTGAAGGGTTCAGCCACAAGGATACTGTGCACGAGCTACCTATTCTCTTTCCCTTTCCAGACAGTCACCCAGGTACCTGTCTAATGCACCCAAGGGGTGATCACCTCCCTATCTATCATCTTTTCATTCTTCCATATGAGCTGAAGGACAGTCAGCTTCCTTCACCTCAGCCCCTCTAGTGGAAGTTCCTTCAGAACTGCCCCCTGCCCCCCATTGTGGCGGTATCGGTCTGGCACAGCCCTACCCCCATGACATTGTGGCCCTTCCTCTACGATGTTACCCCAGCAGTGGTGTCCTCTCAGGACCACCCCTCTGACAAGGTGAGTCTCTCTAAGTGTTTTGGAAAAGGCTCTAGAGGGTGTCAGCAAGTGAGGCAGCATCTATGGAGGGGAATAAACAGTTGATATTTTGGACTGAGACCTTTTGTGGGGACTGGGAAGGCAAGAGGAAGAAGCCAGAATAAGAAGGCAAGGGAGGAAACAATAAAGCTAGCAGGTGATAGGTAAGACCAGGTGAGGGGGAAAGTGAGTGGGTAGGGGAGATGATTCCTTGCATAAACACTGCTTGACCTCCTGAGTTCTTCTAGAATTTTGTGTCTGTTGCTCTGGATTTCCAGTATCTGCAGAATCTCTTGTGCTGCAGGAGTGGTACTCAGTGTTAGAGTCATTCTGTTACACAGCAGCTATCTGACATCTTGCTCTGTTGTACTATAATGTTTTCTTTCTCTCCCACAGCCTGCCTTTCTACAAAATCATTGTCCCTACAGTGGATACGGTGCGGTACAACTTCCTGGTCACCAACCTGATGGCCAACCAGTGCCCTGTGCTGCTGGTTGGACCAGTGGGCACGGGGAAGACCTCGGTGGCTCAGAGTGCACTTCAGAGCCTTGATCCAGTTACCTGGTCAGTGCTGACTGTCAACATGTCTGCTCAGGTATGGAAAATTCCCCCTTATTCATGGTATTATAGAGAAAAGTTACAAGCATGTTGCTGGGACTTGAGGACCTGAGTTATAGGGAAAGGTTGAATAGGTTAGGACTTTATTTCCTGGCGTGTAGAAAAATGAGGGGATGTGTGCACAATTATGAGGGTTACAGATAGGGTAAATGCAAGTAGGTTTTTTCCACTGAGGTTGCATGAGACAGGTGGTGCTCGTCAGCATTGGACGGCAGCCCACCTAAGAGGAGGAAAACTCTGATTTTAAACCTCTGCTGCCTTGTGGCCATACCACCCATACCCACCATGGGAAAGACTTTGGGAGTAAACCCCGAGGAAGAAATCCGGAGCTGGGGTCCCTAAGGCAGTTTGATGTTGTTTACATCTTCACTCTGGCAACCTCTGCAACGACACTGGTGCCAAACTGTATCGGCGCTTGTCCTTCCCTTGGACTACATCAGTGACGTGGAGAGGGGGAACCCGTTGCACGGGCAACAGCCAGTTCTTCAAATCTTCCCACCCAGGCTTGCGCCCTGGAGAGGACACAGTCCACCAGAGGTGCAAACCTCTGATCCCTGAGATCGACGGCTGCCTACTTCCCCTCTGACATCTGATTCCTAAATGGACATTGAACCCAGGAACACTACCTCACTTCTTTAATATATTATTTATGGTTTTTGCATGCTTTTTAATCTATTCAATATGTGTACACTGTAATTGATTTACTTATTATGCTTTTTCTCTATACTATATATTTCGTGACACATGCTGGCGTTAATAAATCTGTTTCTGATACTACTACATTAGACTAGAACTAGAGGTCATAGGTTAAGGATGAAAGGTGAAATATTTAAGGAGAACTTTAGGGGCAACTTCTTCACTTAGACAGTGGTGTGAGTGTGAATGAATTGCCAGTAGAAGTGGTGGATGCACCATTTAAGAGGTTGGATAAGTACATGGATGGCAGGGGCATGGAGGGCTGTGGTTTGGGGCAGTTAATGGGACTAGACAGAATAATAGTTTGGTATGGACTAGATGGGCTGAAGAGCCTGTTTCTGTGCTGTCATGCTCCATGAGGGGTGATTGATAAGTTCATGGCCTAAAGCAGAAGGAGTCAATTTTAGAAAACCCAGCACATTTATTTTTCCTACATTTACACACTTAGTCCAGCGGTCGTGGAGCATCCGGATCCCTTCTTTATAGAAGTTGGCGTCTTGGACCTCCACAAGTGGTCCACAGCAGGGGTGATTGATAGGTTCATGGCCTGAGGTAGAAGGAGATGAGTTATTAACTTCAAACTTCCTGCATTTTCATTCAAAGAGTTGAACTGCACATACATGTAATGAGAGCTGTATAACTCATCTCCTTCTACCTTAGGCCACGAACTTATCAATCACCCCTGCTATGGACCACCTGGAGGTCCAAGAGGCTCTCATTACATGCACGTGCAGTTCAACTCTGAGTGATAATGCAGAAAGTTTGAAGTTAATAACTCATCTCCTTCTACCTTAGGCCACAAACTTATCAACCACCCCTGCTGCGGACCACTTCTACAAAGAAGGGATCTGTATTCTCCACGACCGCTGGACTAAGTGTGTACATGTAGGAGGGGACTATGTTGAAAAGTAAATGTGCCAGATTTTCTAAAATTGACTCCTTCTACCTTAGGCCACAAACTTATCAATCAGCCCTCGTATTTGCCCTTTGGAAATGAGCTGGTTACTTCAGCTCTTACTGGTTGAGTGGATGCATTCCCTGTTGTGAAGAGCAGTCAGCAGCTTTGCACACTGCCTAGAATTGACACTAAACCGTGTAGTTCACACAGCAAGATTACAAACACATCCCACTAAGCACTTAACATAGAAAACATAGAACATAGAAATTTACAGCACATTACAGGCCCTTCAGCCCACAAGGGAATAACATCTGCAACCCTCCAATCCTCCAATACTTCTCCCATCCTTAATGATGATGCAAAGATCATCGCAAGAGGCTCAGCAAAATCCTCCCTCACTTCCCACAGTAGCCTGGGGTATATCTCATCCGGTCCCGGTGAATTACCTAACTTAATGATTTTCAAAAGCTTCGGCACACCCTCTTTCTTAATGTCTATATGCTCAAGCGTTTCGGTCCACTGTAAGTCATCCCCACAATTGCCAAGGTCTTTTTCACTGGTGAATACTGAAGCAAAGTATTCATTAAGTACCTCCGCTACCTCCTCTGGCCCCATGCACACTTTTCTACTATCACACCTGATTGGTCCTGTTCTCACATGGCTCAACCTCTTACTCTTCACATACTTGTAGACCTGGTTTATTTGTAAAATACTTAGTTTATTTGTTTGCTTGTAGAATGTTTAGTTCTGGTCACCCCCGTTACAGGAAAGATGTGGAAGCTTTGGAGAGGATGCTGAAGAGATTCATCAGGATACTGCTGGGATTAGAGGGTATGAGCCATAAGGAAAGGTTGAACAAATTGGGTTGTTTTCTCTGGTGTGGAGGAGGCTGACAGAAGATATAACAGTGATGAAGATATGACAGATAAGATTATGGTGCATAGATAGAGTAGACAGACAGCATCTATTTCCCAAAATTGAAACGTCTAATACCAAAGGGCATGTATTTGAGGGGGTAAGTTCAAATAAGATGTATGGGGCAAATTTTTAAACAGAGAGAGAGAGGTAGCTAGCTGGGGTGGTGGTGGAGGAGGCAGATACGATAGCGCCATTCAAGATGCTGTAAGATGGGCACAGGAATGTAAGGAAATAGAGATTGTGGAGGGTTTAGTTTAGTTAGCCATTTGATTATTAATTTAAATTAATTCTGCAGAACATTGTGGGCTGAAGGGCTTGCTCCTGTGCTGTACTACTTTCTGTGTAACCCCTCCAGCTGCCTTAGCCCTATTGTTCTGTCTAAGGCAGAATCATCTCCCCGAACAGCTTTCTCATGTTATGAGTGAAGAGCTCCAAAGTTCAGCTGCTGTAGAAGACCAGAGAGACTGGGACATGGGACCGCCAGCTACCACTACCCTTTCTGATGTGGAAATCTATTGCTGTTCTTCCGTAGTACTGAATTGGAATCTTGAAATGACACCATGGCAGCTTCACGCTCGTGGTGTGCCCAGGTTCAGGAAGCCAGCTTCTCAAGCAGATGGGGAATGGACAGTGAATGCTGGCCTTCCTGGCAATATTCACGCAGATCAGAGAGCACTACATCACAGAAACGGGTCCTTTGGTCCATTACCATTTGAAACATCAGGCTCCTGAACTGGTGTGGATAACTTCACTCACCATAACTCTCAAATGATTCCACAAACTGCAGGCTCACTTTCAAGGATTTTACAACGTTCCTGGTATTTTTTCATATGCACAATTTGTCTTCTTTTGCATGCTGTTTGTCAGTCTTTGTTTATGTATAGCTTTTAATAAATTCTATTGAATTTATTGTCCCATGAATGCCTGTAAGAAAATGAATCTGAAGGTAGAGATAATAATATGACAATAAATTTAGTTTGACTGACTAATCCTTATTGAACTGTTATTCTACCTAGTTCCATCAACCCTCACATGGACCACAGCCCTCCATACCCCTCTCATCCTTGTACTTACCAAACTTGTCCGAAAAGTTTCAATCAAAGCAGTATCTACTACTTCATTTCATACTCACATCATCCTCTGAATGAAGAAATTCCCCCTCAGGTTCCCCTTCAACATCTCATCTTTCACCCTCAACCTATGACCTCTAATTTTAGTCTTACCCAACTTCAGTAGAAAAAGCCTGCTTGTATTTACCCTATTATATGCCTCATAATTTTGTATACCTCTATCAAACCATCACTCATTCTCCTATGCTCAGGAATAACGTTCTAAAGTTCTCTGTCTCTTACAATATTATCGATATCTTTCCTGTAGGTGGGTGACCATAACTTCACATAAAGGTCAAGTAATGGATTGGTTGCAGCTGAGTGTGAACCCATGGAACATTCATGGTCCAGAAGCTCCTGGTTAAAGGGAAGGTTGAGTGGAGTTCCTGACCACAGATAGATTTTAGTTCTCTGGACAGTGAAATCTGTGCTTAGGTTTAAACAAAAGGTGATGGTGATGCTCAAGAGCCTAGGCAGGACCTTGTAGAGCAAGAGGGTAGGTGTAACCTGAAACTGTCAGAGCTGGTTAATATCAGAGGAGTCAAGGTGCAGATAAGAAGGAAAAAAGTGAACAGTGTGGTTAAGGAAACATGGATCAGATAGGATCTGGAGAGTTACAAGTTAGAGAGAAGAAGCTAAAGAATGGACTTGGAAGAGCGAGAAGGTGGCATGAGAAGGCCTTGGTGAGTAGGATTAAGGAAAACCTCAAGGCATTCTACACATATGTGAAGAATAGGAGGATGGCAGAGTGAGGGTAGGACTGATCAAGGATAGTAGAGGAAACATGTCTGGAGCTGGAGCAGGTAGGGAGGTCCTTAATGAATACTTTGCTTCAGTGTTCACCAGTGAAATGGACCTTAATGTAAGTGAGGACAGTGTAAAACAGGCTGATTTGCTTGAACATGTTGCTGTTATGAGAGGATATGCGGGAACTTTTGAATAACATTAGGATTGATAGGTCACCAGGCTAGATGGGATATACCCCTGATTATACTTAAGGAAGTGAGGGAAGAGATTGCTGAGCTTTTAGGATCTCAACATTGAGGATAGACAGCTGGAAAGGCAAAGGGGCATAGATGTTAGAGATAATGGGAAAGTGGATCACGGCATGGTTCCTTTGGAGTTGTGAATGTGATTCCTGACTCTCTTCACTCTTCTTCACAGACTACATCCAATAACGTCCAGGAAATCATCGAGAGCCATGTGGAAAAGAGAACCAAAGGTGTTTACGTTCCTCTTGCCGGCAAGCGGCTCATCACCTTTGTGGATGACTTGAACATGCCGGCCAAAGACACATTCGGCTCCCAGCCACCCCTGGAGCTGCTGAGGCTCTGGATCGATTACGGTTTCTGGTACGACCGACGCAAGCAGACTGTAAAGCACATCAAGGTAATAAAGCTTTCCTTTTCACTACTTAGGCTTGTTCCAAAATAACCTGCAGCCGTTGAGGAAGTTTTGAACTGTAGTCAGTCACAGTGTGGAAAATGTTCCAGCCGACCAATCTGAATAGCCATTCGGTCCTCAAACTGAGTCTGGTGTTCAGTAAGATCCTGGTTGATCTTGTATCCCGTTATCCCCCTATAGAGTTCAGGCTTTGTCTCATTGAGGCTTTGGCGAGGAAGGGTGAAAGCTATAGGTAGACCTTTTTTGTTTAATTTTTCTTTCTTTCTCATTGCACAGTTAGAGCAGTAGGGATGCCAGCTGAGATAGTAAAATGCTGCTCTTGCAGGATGTGGGAAGGCAGAGAGAGACCTACAGTGTCTACACCTGCAAGAAATGCATCCAGATGTAAGCTCTTTCAGACTGTGAAAATGAATTGGATGAACTCCAGGTCATTCAGGAGCCTGAGCTGATCAACAAGCAATACAGGGAGGTAGTAACAACCAAGGTGCCAGACTTGGGTAACTGGGTGACCATCAGGAGAGGGAAAGGGGATAGGCAGCCAGTGCAGGGTACCCCTGTGGCTGTTATCTTAACAACAGGTATACCACTTTAGATAATGTTGGGCTCAGAAGGGTAGGGGGGAGAAGAGGACTGCGGTAGTGATAGGGGATTCCATAGATTGAGGAACAGGTAGGAGATTCTGTGGATGCAGTAGTGACACCAGATGGTATGTTGCCTCCCAGATGCCAGGGTCAGGGATGTCTCAGATTAGGTCTACAACATTCTAAAGGGAGCAAGCAGCTGGAAATTGTGATACCTTTTGGTACCAATGACATAGGTAAGAAAAGAAGAGAGGTCCTAAAGAGAGAGAACTTGGAGCGTTTGGAAAACGCTGAAAAACAGGACCTCCAGGGTAATAATCTCTGGATTGCTGCCTGTGCCATGCACCAATAAATAATCATTGGAATCTCTACTGGAGAAGGTATGATCTGTACACAAGGGACGCATTATAACTGAAACTGAGAGAGGCCAATATCTAGATGCAGTGTGTAGTGAGACTGTGAGGAAGGACAGGCAGATGATAGGGCAAAACTGCAGTTAATTGAATTGCAACATGGGGCAAAATTGAAGAGGGTGATGAAAACAGGACTGAAGTTGTTCTATTTGAATGCACACAATAAACAGAATAAAGTAACAGCTAAAGATTGACAGGTATGATGTTGTGGGCACCATTGAGTCGTTATATTCTAAGAATATTCTAAGGACAGGCAGATAAGCAGAGGGGATAGGTAGCTCTGTTGTAATGAGAGAAGAGCTTTCTAAAGTTGATTGGAACGGGATCCTAGCGGGGATGATGGTGGAGCAGCAATTGTGGGAGTTTGACGTTGACTTGCGTATGATGTTGTGGCCATCACAGAGTCTTAGTTGATAGAAGATCATAGTTAGGACCTTAACATCCAAGGATACACATTGTATCAAAAGTCCATAGGATAGGAAGGTTAGCAGAGGGGGTGGTGTGGTTCTGTTGGTTAAAAAAAAATTAAAACTTTAAAAAAACAGTGACATAGGATCAGAAGATGCAGAATCCTTGTGAGTAGAGTTAAGAAACTGGAAGAGTAACATGACCCTGAGGTATATGACCCATTGGAGTTATATACCTCTGAACAGTAGCTAGGACGTGGAATATAAATTACAACAGAAGACAGAAAGGGCATGTAAAAGAGCATTGGGGATTTCAATATGCAGGTAGATTGGGAATATTAGCTTGGTGCTGGATCCCAAGACAGGAAATTTGTAGGAAGCCTAGGAGATGGATGCTTAGAGCATCTAATGTTTGAGCCCACGAGGTGAAAGGCAGTTCTGGATTTGATGTTGTGTAATTAACCAAATTTGAATTAAATTGACTTTATTACTTACATCCTTCATATACATGAGGAATAAAAATCTTTACGTCTCTGTCTAAATGTGCAATGTGCAATTTATAGTAATTTATAATAAATAGTATATACAACAGGATAGTCCATATAACATAGAAATACAGTTCTGTCAGCATGAATTAAGCAGTCTGATGGCCTGGTGGAAGAAGCTGTCCTGGAGCCTGTTGGTCCTGGCTTTTATGATGCAGTACCATTTCCCAGATGGTAGCAGCTGGAACAGTTTGTGGTTGGGGTGACTCGGGTCCCCAATGATCCTTTGGGCCCTTTTTACACACCTGCCTTTGTAACTGTCCTGAATAGTGGGAAGTTCACACTTACAGATGCGCTAGGCTGTCTGCACCACTCTGCAGAGTCCTGCAATCGAGGGACGTACAGTTCCCATACCAGGCAGTGATGCAGCCAGTCAGGATGCACTCAATTGTGCCCCTATAGAAAGTCCTTAGGATTTGGGGCCCCACACCAAACTTCAACCATCTGAAGTGAAAGAGGCGCTGTTATGCCTTTTTCACCACAGAGCCAGTATGTACAAACCACGTGAGATCCTCAGTGATGTTTATGCTGAGAAACTTAAAGCTGTTCACCCTCTCAACCCCAGATCCATTAATGTCAATAGGGGCTAGTCTGTCTCCACTCCTCCACAACCAGCTCCTTTGTTTTTGCGACATTGAGGGAGAGGTTGTTGACACCACTGTGTTATGGTGATGACTTCTTTTCTGTAGGCTGCCTCATTATTATTTGAGATTAGGTCAATCAGTGTAGTGTCATCAGCAGATTGGAGCTGTGGGTGGCGACACAGTCATGGGTATACAAAGAGTAAAGGAGGGGGCTTAGTACACAGCCCTGAGGGGCACCTGTGTTGAGGGTAGGAAGAGCAGAGGTGAGGGAGCCAATTCTTACCACCTGTTGGCGATCTGACAGGAAGTCCAGGATCCAGCTACACAAGGCAGGGTGAAGGCCAAGCTTTCTGAGCTTCTTGTCGAGCCTGGATGGAGTTATGGTGTTGAATACTGAACAGCATTCTCACATAGCATCCGTCCTCTCCAGATGTGTAAGGGCGGTGTGTAGAGCTATGGCTATTGCGTCATCTGTCGATTGGTTGTGTCAGTAGGTGAATTGTAGGGGGTCCAGTGTGGGTGACCTGCCCCTCAAAGCATTTGCTTATTATTGAAGTGAATGTGACAGGACGCCAGTTGTTCAGACATGTTACTTAGATACAGGAAAAATGGTGGATAATTTGAAGCAGGAGGGCACTCTACACTAGGAGAGGGAGAGATTAACAATGTCTGTAAACACACCTGCCAGTTGTGCCGCGCACGTCCTGAGTACCTGTCCTGGGATGCTGTCTGCTTGCACAGACTTGTTGGAAACACGTGTGTACTTCAGCCTCAGAGATGACCAGGCTGCAGATCACATCAGCAGCTCTCCTCGGGCTCATCAATATTGGCACCACTGAATTGAGTGTAAAAGAAGATTTAGCTTGTCCAGCAGAGAGGCAGTGCTGTTGGTAAATCCACTGCGTTTACCTTTGAAGTCTGTGATGGTGTGCAGATGTTGCCATAAGCTGTGTGTGTTGTTGGTGGAGAACTGAGCCTGAATGCTGTCCCTGTATTGTTGTTTCGCTGCCTTGATGACTGTACAGATCGTAGCTGCATTTCTTGAGCTCCTGCTGATTCCCAGAAATGTAAGCTCTGTGTCGCATGGTAAGTGTTGCTCGTACAGAACTGTTAATCCAGGGTCAAATTTGATTAGGGAGCTTAAGGTAAAGGACCCTTGGGAAACAGTGATCATAGAATTCACTCTGCAGTTTGAGAGGGAGAAGCTAAAGTCAGATATATCAGTATTACAATGGAGTAAAGGGAATTCCTGAAGCATGAGAGAGGAGCTGGCCAAAGTTGATGAGAAGGAGACACTATCAGGGATGATGGCAGAATGGCAATGGCTAGAGATTCTTTAAGCATTTCAAAAGGTACAGGATAGATACACTCCAAAAATGCAGAAGTATTCAAAATAAGAAGAAGTATTCTAAAGAGAAGTTTATGCCACTGTGACTGACAAGGGAAGTTAAAGGCAGCATAAAACCAAAATTCAGTGGCAAGTTAGAGGTTTGGGATGCTCTTAAAAACCAACAGAGGGGAACAAGAAAAAGCCATAAGGAGAGAAAACATGAAATATGAACGTAAGCTAGCCAATACTATAAAAGAGGATACCAAATGTTTTTTTAGATATATAAAGAGAAAAAGAGTGATGAGTGGACTGCTGGAAAATTATGCCAGAGAGGTAGTAATGGGGACAAAGAAAAGACGAACAAACTTAATAAGTATTTTGCATCAGTCTTCACAGAATGCCAGAATTTCAAGGGTGTCAATGGACAGATGTGAGTGTAGTTACTATTAATAAGGAAAGATGCTTGGGAAGCTGTAAGATCTGAAGATGGATAAGTCACCTGGACAAGATAGACTACACCCCAGAGTTTTGAAAGAGGTAGCTGAAGAGGTTGTGGAGACATTAGTAATGATCTTTTAAGAGTCGGTTGATTCAGGCTGCTCCGGGGTCCAGATTTGAGGACTCAATCTTGGTTTGGAAATCTGTTGCTCGTTTCAATTGTTTGCATGATTTGTATTTATTTCTCTCTCTCGTGTTTTGGGTGTTGGTCTTTTACTTTTATTTTTATTCTTTTTTTCGTTTAATTTGGTTATTTCGGGTTCCTTGCTTTCTGGTTACCTGTGAGCAAGCAAATCTCAAGGTTGTATAATATATAATTTGATAATAAATGTACCTGAATCTTGAATCTTTTTTTGTTCGCACATTGTGTGTTCTGTCTCGTTTTTCATGGGTTCTATAGGGTTTTTTTGTTTTGTGGTGGCCCGTAAGGAGAAGAATCTCAAGGTTATATATTGTATGCATACTTTGATAATAAATATTTTTAAACTTTGAAATATATCCAATGACTTGGCCTGCACAATGCTGTGGCAATGAATTCCACAGATTCATTCCACAGAAATCTGTCCGCATTTCTGTTCTAAAGGAATGTTCTTGTATTCAGAGCCTGTGCCCTCTGATCGGAGACTCCTCCAGTACAGAAATATCCTCTCCATATCCACTCTATCTAAGCCTTTCAATATTTGATAGATTCAATGAGATATTCACTCATTCTTCTAAACTCCAGTGAGTGCAGACCCATCGCCAGCAAGCACTCCTCATAGTCCTGGGATCATTCTTGTAAATCTCTTCTCCTGCCATATGTAATGCGCAGTAAGGCTTCACTGCTAAGGTAATGGTTTCTCTGTAGCAGCAATCTTTGGGTTATGACTACAGATAACGGGGGCTTTGGAATATACGCTAGCCAATGAGAGGCATATTGTTCTTTCTTGTGGGTCTGGGAGCAGGGATTTTGTGGTCTTTTGTTGTCAAGTGATGAAGAGAGAAGACCTGAATGGAAAGAGTTGGTAGACCACTGGATGGAGTGGACTTGGAGTGAGGGTCGGATGGTCAGCAACCCTCATAGGAGGTCGATGGGGGAACAAATGGACGATTCTGTGAGCTCCAACGTGCACTTTAGACTGTTTCATTACAATGGACCTTTTTTCTTTTTATTTTCTTTATTAATCCTATAGTCAGATTAAGATTTATAAAGTTCAATCATTTAATTACATAAATTGTACTGTCTGATATTTTGAAATTTGGGTTGGTAACCGGGCAACACCTCACGCAGCATCCACACAAACGAGATTTCTCAGTTTGGCTGGGCCACAGGCTGTCTTCCCCTAGACAAACACATGCAGGCTGAACCTCAGGCTTACAATTGTGGGGCCTCATCCGGGATTGATTCTGTTGGATGCTGTGTGATTGCCCTGAGCATTGAACCAGTGGGTTGTGTGTTTAAGTCTGTGCTGGTATGGATACTGGCGGGGTGGAGTGGTGGTGCGCCTCTGTGGTGTTACTGGTAACTAATGCGTGTGTGTTGAGTGGGGTGGATATTCGTTGAGGTTGTAGCATGGAGGTTTGATAAAGTGGCGGGCTCAGACCTTGTTTTAGTTCAGACTAGTGCTGACGTAGCGGTAGTGGAACCACCTGTGTCTATCGGTGCCCCAGGTGAGGCGGGGCCACGGCCTGTCCATACTGTCAGGGAGGAGGAGAAGGGATCAGCGTGGGCCGAGTCCCGTAGCTGGGGACGGAGACTTCAAAGACAGGATTCTATCATTGTGAAGGAGAGAGGGGAAGGAATGGTTGGATTTAGAATGTCTTAGTCCCTGTCCCCCAGTGAAAAGAGAGAATTCTAAGGTAGTTACCTCTCTGGCAAATAAATGGAAAAAAGCCCAGGTTCAAAGTCCCAGCTGTGTTAGGCTCCACCTATTCTCTAGAATAACGCCCACCCCTGGAAGGGAAGAGGAATATGAGACTTGGGCGGAGAAGACCTCTCAGTTGTTAGATGAGTGGCATTGCCACGTAAAGCGACAAGAGATTTGTTGAAAGTTTGAGTGGGCTCATGTGGTGAGAGCTGTGAAAACATGCCAACCCTTAGCTAACATTGCTGATTATCTGGGCACACTGGAGAGCGCTTTTGGCACGACAGGGAGCCCACTGGAGCTCATGGCAGAGTTTCAGAACATGCATCAGGAGAAGGGGAGAAGCTTTCTGCTTACATTGTCGGCTAGAGAGGCAGCTCAATTGTTTGCAGCTCAGAGGGGTCATTCAGGTGGCTGAGGTGGATCAGTTAAGAATGGACCAGATAGCCAAGGGCGCGAGGTCCTAGGACCTGATGCCATTTGGTTGGCAGTCAAAAAGGGAGACATGGCTCAGGCGGAGAAGACGAAACAGGCATCGGTGTCTCCATTACTACGAGAATATCCTCGGTTGGAGTTGCGGAACCAGATCTTGTACCGGGTCAGTCACCCCTGGACCGACCTCGGCTTTGCCAGCTGGTTCTGCTGGAGAAGTATCGGAGGATTGCGTTGAAGTCACTTCATGATGATTCTGGACATTTGGGGGTTGAAAAGACCTATGGATTGCTTAGAGATTGGTTTTATTGGGCCAAAATGAAGCTGGAGGTCAAAGAATACTGCAAGTTGTCCATTCGCTGCATACGGCGGAAGACACTGCCTACATGGGCAGCTCCCTTGTCCCACTTGCAGAATGCAGGGTCCCTGGACAAGTGTGTATGGATTTCCTGTCCATAGAACCCAATGCCAGCAACACGGCGAATATCGTAGTCATCACGGACCACTACACCAGATATGCGCAGACTTTTCCTACCAAGGACCAGAGGGCGTCGATGGTGGCCGAAGTGTTATGGGAGAAGTATTTCATTTATTATTATAGCCTTCCCAGCTGGATACATAGTGACCAGGGACGGGACTTCGAGAGCAGACTCATCTATGAGTTAATGGGCATTCTTGGAGTCGAGAAGTCGAGGACCACATCCTATCACCCGCAGCGTGATCCCCAGCCAGAGAGGTTTAATCGGACCTTGCTAGACATGCTTGGGACCCTGGAGATCAGCAAGAAGAGCAGATGGAGTCAACACATTGGACACCTAGTTCATGGTTACAACTGTACCCGAAATGAAGCTACTGGGTACTCGCCATATTATCTGATGTTTGGGTGCGAGGCGAGGTTGCCCACTGACCTTTGTTTTGGGACTGACAAAGGTGACTTACCGCTGCAGACTTATCTGAAGTATGTGTCTGGAATGAGAAAAAAGCCAAAAAGGGCTTATGAATTAGCTGGTGCCTGCCTGCCAAGCAGAATCAAGGAAATAAGAGGAGGTATGATCAAAAGGTGAGGTTCTCCCAACTCTTGCTGGGAGACTGGGTCCTCATAAGGAATCTGAGGCTACCTGCTAAACATAAGTTGGCAGACCACTGGGTAACTAAGCCCTATCAGATGCTAAACCTACCAGTTTTTCGGGTGAAACCAGAGGATGGGAGTGGGCCTGTCAAGATTCTCCATCGGAACCACCTGCTGCCCCTAGACCCAGAGCCCGACTTGGAGCCTACACTTAGTAAGAGGACTCTGCGGAAATGCGGGCAGCTGCAGGGCCCACAGCAGGAGAGGTTAGGCCGGCCCCTACCCCTGAGAAGGGTTACTGATTCGGAGGATAAGGACCTGGATGTGTGGTATATGCTGCCTTTTGCTAACTCCCTATTGATTGAGGAAGAGACTTCCAACCCTTCTCCCGCTGAGTCAGGTGAAATGGAGGACAGCCTGGGTTGCAGCGGGACCCTGCAAGGGATGAAGTGGGGCTTGGCCACGGGACAGAGGTGTCTGAGTTGCAGATGGGTACGAGTGATAGGTCGGGGGAGGCCTCACAGGTAGACCAAAAGTATTCCCAGTAGTGTCTGAATCTGAAGAGTTAGGTGAGGGGGTACGAAGATCTCAGAAAATTAGGAGACCACTGGACAGGCTGGCCTACATAACACCAGGGAAACAAAGCGTGACCCCTACCGGTTTGGAGAGCTATGTCACTGCTTTTTGCACCTGGATTGGACTTTGTGTTTTGCAGGAGGGGTTGGTGAATTATCTCAACGTCATGAGGACATGACTAAATTTGGTGGGGGGAGAGTGTAATGCACTGTAAGGTTTCACTGCTAATATAATGGTTTCTCTGTAGCAGCAATGTTTGGGTTATGACTAGAGATAATGGGGGCTTTGGAATGTATGCTAGCCAATGAGAGGCATGTTGTTCTTTCTTGTGGGTCTGGGAGCAGGGATTTCATGGTCTTTTGTCAGGGTTGCACTTAGATAAGGGGCCTAAAACTGCACACCATATTTTAAGTGTGATCTGATCAATGCCTTATAAAGCCTCAGCATTACCTCCTAGCTTTTTGTTCTAGTCCTTTCAAAACAAGTGTGAACATTGTACTTGCCTTCCTTACCACTGACTCAGCCTGCAAGTTAACCTTTAGGGGATCTTGCACGAGGACTCCCAAGTCCCATTGCACCTCCAATTTTCTCCCCACTTACAAAACAGTCTATGCCTTTGTTCCTTCTGCCAAGGTGCATGACCATACACTTCCCTACACTGTATTCCATCTGCCAGGAGCTGTGGAGTTAATCAAAGTACACACTGTAAAGCGTTGTGCCGTGGAGTGTGTTGGTTTTATGCTTGAGACATTTACCAGCTGCTACCATTCATTTCACAGGAGATGTTTCTGATGGGTGCGATGGGTCCCCCCGGAGGTGGCCGGACAGTTATCTCTCCACGCCTGCTAAGCCGCTTTAACCTGATCAACATGACATTTCCTGTGGTAGGTGGTCACTCTTCAGCAATACCTGACATAATTCCAGCATCTTAAAAATTAAAATAAGGTGAAAAAATTTCATGAAATTGGGAGATGGACAGGACAATGTTTGTGGTCCTTGAGTCTGTCACATGTAATTTGTATTATCTACAGTTCCCATTTCACGTGGAACTTGTTATTTCTTTTTAGTATATTAGCTTTCTTTGTCAAATATACATCAAAACATACAGTGAAATGTATCATTTGCTTCAAATCAGATCAGAGACAATTGTGCCGGAGCCAACCTGCAAGTGTCACTATTCTTCTTGCAGTAACGTAGCATGCCCACAACTCACTGATTCTAACCTGTGCCTCTTTTGGACTGTGGGAGGAAACCGAATCACTCGAAGGAAACCCACAATCTCATGGGGAGAAAAGCCTTACAGACAGCGGCGGGAATTAAACCCCGGTCTTACAGCTAACCGCTCTACTACCGTGCTATCCATGCTATCCTGAAAGTAGCAACAAATGTAGGGGAAACATCTCTGAAATTCCTCTTCTACCATCTTAGTGATCAGAAATGGAGGGGCTTCACTGTGTCGTTGACAGTGTCATACTGTACTGAGCTTCTGCAGACAGGTTCTGATGAAGGGTTTCAGTCCAAAATGTTGACTCTTTCTTCTTCTCCATAAATGCTGTCTGACCTGCTGAGTTCCTCCAGCATTTTAAATGTGTTATTCCTTTTTACTGTATTAGTTACTGAGTTTTATCTGCTCTATCTACAATATCATATGCACCCATTAAATGTGTTGTGGCCATATAAGTTTGTGCACAGATGTACCTCACTCAACCTGATTTCCTGTCTCCTCATGCTCTTCAGCAGACTGACGTGAACATTTTCCCCTGACAGACCTCCCAGATTAAGCGTATTTTCAGTACGATGATAAACCAGAAGCTGCAGGACTTTGAAGAGCAGATAAAACCGATTGGCAACATCATCACAGATGCCACCATTGAGCTTTACAATGAGGTTGTTCAGAGATTTCTGCCAACGCCAACCAGGATTCACTACCTCTTCAACCTCCGAGATATCTCCAAGGTACCATTCTCCATCATTTACCCTCATCTCCATCTTTCTCTTGCTCTTTCAGGCTCTCACCTATCTCCCACTACTGCACTGTATTTTTCCCATTCTTTTACCCTTCTTCCTCGATTGTTGATACCTCTGTCAAATTCTCCCTCATTCGTCTATGCACCAGGGATGAAGTCCTAACATAATTTGGAGTATTGTGTGCAGCTCTGGTCACTGGTCTACAGGAATTCGATTTCAACATTTAAGATGAATTTGGATAAGTATATTTTTGGGAGGGGAATGGAGGCCTATGTGCGGGTTGATGGAGTTTGGCAGAAGAACAGTTCAGCATTGATCAGATCGGCCTAAGGGCCTCCCCCTGTGCTGTAGTGCACTATGATTATGGTGAAAATTTGTTTTACTTTGTACTGCTCCCTGTTTAAGTTGAGTTCACACAGCACCATTGTTTACACTAAATCCTGCATTGGTTTGACTGCTGCCCACAGGTCTTCCAAGGGATGCTCCGTGTGCACAAAGATTACCATGACTCCAAATCCAGCATCGCTCGGCTGTGGGTCCATGAATGCTTCAGGTACCTTTCCCCCAGAGCTTTTCCCGATGCACCCCTGGGTCCTGTGAAGAAGGCTGTTGGCATGCTACCCTTCATCAATCAGGGTAAAGAGTACCAAAGCTGCAATTTTACAGGATGCTGCCCAGGCCACACTTGGAGTATTGTGTACAGGTCTGGTCACCCTGATATAGGAAAGATGTAATTAAACTAGAAAGAGTGCAAAAAAATCAACAAATGATGCCAGGACTACAGAGTTATAGGGAGAGGCCTTTTCTCCATGGAGTGTAGGAGATTGAGGAGTAATCTCAT
Source organism: Mobula hypostoma (assembly GCF_963921235.1). Classification (NCBI taxonomy): domain Eukaryota; kingdom Metazoa; phylum Chordata; class Chondrichthyes; order Myliobatiformes; family Myliobatidae; genus Mobula; species Mobula hypostoma. Next base: position 106,028,055 of record NC_086101.1, on the reverse strand, counting down.
AGAGGGGCATAGATAGGGTAGACATGTTTCTTTTCCCCAAGTGTAAGGGGGTTTCGACTTTTATGTTACTGCAGAGGCTAATTAAAATGGCGTCTTTGTTATGTTAATCTGGGGAATGCAGCTTTGTTGTGTTAAACGCTGAGAAAGTTTGCGCTAACAGTTTGTTTTTGCTTTAGTGTGTGATAAGAGAGTGCTATTAACCAATTGGGATAGTTGTTATGGTTTTGGTGTATTTGAAGATACTGTATGCACGGGGTTTTGGGGGAGAAGGCGGGAGAGAGAGACAGATGATGGACGAGGTGCTGTGAGTCCGCTAACGGGGTCGGACCCCGAGCGGGACATTCGGCGAGGAGACGGAGACGGACTCGTGTGGAGTGTCTGGTCGACCACCGTTGTTGATCCCAGGCGGCTGGTCGAGGTGGTCCGAGGGGGTCGCAAGGTGAAGAAGAAGGTCCTTGAGCTCCAACGGCTTGGGGTCTCTGGGGAAGCATGTTCCCAGCAATGTACCAATGAACTTCCGAAAGGAAAAGACCCTATTCCTGAAGGCTTAGAGGGGCCATGCCCCAGGGTGTCGCTATGGATAGAGGGAAGCGATGCTAAAGCTATCCTCGACCCCGGGGCACAGATCAAGTTGTTGTACAGTTCGTTTTACAACCGGTGTCTGAAGCATTTATCCTTGACAACCGCAAGGGCACCGGAGACTTTGGGTACTAGTGGCAGTAGTTATCCAGAAGACGATGATTGGTTAATGACCCTGGAGTTCATGGGGGCATTTTCTGGGCACCCAGTGTGTTGAGTTGCTTCTGAGGACGTGTGTAGCAGCCTTGAGCCGGTACCGAATTTAAACGAGCGACCCTGAGGGTGGCCAGGGAGGTCTACACAAGTTTGAGAAATCAAAAATTAGCAGAATTTCCAATCGGAGCAATACTCGCTCTAATCTGAGGTTTTCAATGTTAACTATCCCATCCCCGATCCGGAATATTCCATATTAACCCTCCCATCTCCTTGATCTGAGATATTCCACATTAACCCTCCTGTCTTCCTGATCTGGGATATTACACAGTAACTCTCCCATCTCCTTGATCCAGGATATTCCATATTAACCTTCCATATAATTCCATATTAATTTTACCATGTGCCTGATAAGATATTCCACGTTAACCCTCCCATCTTCCTGAACTGCGATATTCCAAATTAACCTTCCCATATGCTTGAGCTGAGATATTCCATACTAATCCTACCGTGTGCCTGATCCCAAGATATTCCATATTAACCCTCCCATCTCCTTGATCTGAGATATTTCACAGTAACCCTCCCATCTCCTTGATCTGAGATATTTCACATAACCCTCCCATCTCCTTGATCTGAGATATTTCACATTAACTCTCCCGTCTCCATGTTCTGAGATATTCCACATTAATTCTACCATGTGCCTGATCCCAAGATATTCCATATTAACCCTCCCATCTCCTTGATCTGAAATATTTTACAGTAACCCTCCCATCTCCTTGATCTGAGATATTCCATATTAATCCTACCACGTGTCTGATCCCGAGGTATTCCACAATAAACCTCCCGTCTTCCTGATCCAGGATATTCCATGTTAACCATTCCTTGTGTCTGATTCTGAGATGCTCTACATTAACCCTCCTATCTCCCTAATCTGGGATATTCCATGTTAACCAATCTGTCCACCTGATCTAGGGTAACACTCCCTGATCCACGTTAACACTCCCATCTCCCTGACCTAGGGTGTTTTCTGATCGGTTTGTGGACCAGAAGGACATGGAACTGTTTATGACGTTGCTGAATGAGAAGTTGGGAACCTTCTTGGATATGACATTCCACAATCTCTGTCCTAACAAGCAACCACCCATCTTCGGTAAGTATGGACTTACCAGTGGTATAGGCCAGGAGTAGCTCCCCTGCATCATGGTGTCCATTGAGCTCAGATACTTACACAGCATCTACTGAAGTTCCATGTGTATCATTTGCCAGAAGATTTGTGTGGTGAGTATGACTAGGTTTAAGCATCTGTTACTTTTCATGTCAACACTGCGTAATGGTTTGGAATTCTATCCAGGACTTTCCTGAGGTACCTGGGGAAGATGCTGTGTTTAGAATACCAGGCTGCCTTCCTGACCAGTTCATAAACCCAAGAGATTCTGCAGATGCCAGAAATCCACAGCAACTCACACAGAGTGCTGGAGGAACTCGGAGAGTCAGGAAACAGCTATGGAGAGGAATAAACAGTTGAAATTTCAGGCCAAGACCCTTCATCAGGACTGGAAAGGAAGGGGCCAGATGATGTGGGGAGGTGGGAGGAGTATAGCTGGCAGGTGATAGGTGAGACCAGGTGAGGGGGAAGGTGGGTGGGGGAGGAGGATGAAGTGTGAAGCTAAGAAGTGATAGGTGGAAGAGGTAAAGCACTGAAAAGGGAGGAATGTGATAGGAGAAGAGTGTGGACCATGGGAAAAAGGGAAGGAGGAATGAACCAAAGGGAGGCAATAGAGATGGAGTGAGAGGGGAATGGAAAAGGAGAGAGGAGGTATGGGAGAAATTATCAGAGGTTAAACAAATCAATGCTCATACCACAGGTTGGAGACTACCCAGACAGAATGTCATGTGTTGCTCCTCCAACCTGAGATTGGCCTCAATATGACAGTAGAGGAAACTGAGGGCGGAGGACAGACATGTTGGAATGAGAATGGGATTGGGAAGTAAATTAAAATGGCTGGCCACTGGAAAATAATACCTCTTGCGGCTGTGTTTACGGTGCAGTCTATGGTGTTTACTTGAACCATCCGCTTTTGATGCAATGACGACAGATGGAAAGTGCATTGTTGGGATTGTGGTCTATCTGCTGGACATAGGGTAGGAAATAGGTTTCTGCCAAAAGCTGTGCCTTCATTAGAAAAATATTCATACCGATGGCACTTACTATCACAGTGAATGGCTGTTTATCGACTAGAATCCCAGCCTCATTCCCCTAGTAGATGGACTTGTATACAGATATGGGTCTCCGTGCTTGATCCCTGACCTAATTCCCGAGAGCCATCATGATTCCATTAGCATTATGGCCTCTCACTGCTCTAGGAAATTCTTCCCAAAGCTCGATGTTGGAGAAAGCTTCAGGATAAGTGGGAATTCCCACCGTACATGGGGGAAACAGATGACTGAAATCCAGTGGTAGCCATCACACCCTGTGAGATACAAGCTGAAATACCTCTTTCATACAGAGAGTTCTGATATCCCTCTGGATTTGGGCAGCGGGTACAGGTGAAGCAGTTATCGGGGGAATCTCTCTCAGTGCTTATGAGCAGCGTCACCTGAACTGTGGAATATTACACCTTTGGCCACTTTCTCATCAAAATTATCACCAAGGGAGATAGAACAGTACAGCATAGTACGAACCCTTTGGCCCATGAAGTTGTCCCGACATATTTACTTACTCCAGGATTGATCTAACCCTTTCCTCCCACATTTCTCTCCATTTTTCTATCATCCATGTACCTCTTAAATGTCCTTAATATCCTTTCCACTGCCACCAGCCCTGGCAACATGTTCCACGCTCCCACCATTCTGTGTGGGAAAAAAACTCACCTCTGCCATCCCCCTACCAATCACTTTTTTTCAGTCATCTTAAAATGATGCCTCTTCATGCTAGCCATTTCCACCCTGGGAAGTAGTCTCTGGCTGCCCACTTGATTATCTTGTACACCTTGAATCCTCCTTTACTCCAAAGAGAAATGGTCTCTCTGAAATGTTCAATCATCACCCTTCGAGTGGGGACCCCAAACCTGACTGCTTTCCTGTTCCAGGTTCACCAGTGCTACATGAGGTGGTTTAGCCCCATTTTCCAGCGCAGCACCTTCAGCTGTCAGCCCAGGGCGTGCAATCAGCCAGCCCCGAGGAAACATGATCTTGGCTGGGTTTGGGGGTAGTGGGTGGCAGAGTCTCTCCCAGATATCAGACTTCATCTTTGTTTACAATGCATACAAAATAGAAGCCCAGTTCAAGAATCAAGTGCCACCTCCCCACACCAAATCCCTTTCACCTACCAAAGTGCATCAACAGTTCTCCTACAGGTAGGCCCTGATTAATGTGGAAGTCTTTCTTTCTTGGCCAGGTGACTTCATGCGAGGAGATGTCTATGAAGACCTCACCAACTTCAAGGCACTGAAAGCCTACATGGAGGCCCAGCTGGAGGAGTATAACGCCACCCCTGGGGTGGTGCCAATGAGCCTTGTTCTATTCAAAGATGCCATTGAACACGGTAACCAAAATAAAACTATTCTGGGGCTCTTATATCAAATCAGTAAGCACAGACCTTCAAAACTTGGCTACTTGTCCTTCCCACTTTCTCAACTTGACCATAGCTGCCTTCAGTCTTTGAAAGGCTACAAAATGTTTTAGGAAAGATGTTTGTGCTATCACAATGGATAAAGCACCAAGAAAACCTTTTCCCTGATCCCAGCCCAGCCTTCAGGTGTCCTCTGAGCCTATTATTTATTTCAAGATACCTACGCTGCCCAATTACACCGACAAGATCAATTAACCTACTAACACGTATGTGTCTGGAATAAGATAAGGTAAGATATAGCAGCAGAAGTAGGCCACTCGGCCCATCAAGTCTGCTCCACCATTCAATCATGGGCTGATCCAATTCTTCCAGTCATCCCCACTCCCCTGCCTTCACCCCATACCCTTTGATGCCCTGGCTAATCAAGAACCTATCTATCTCTGCCTTAAATACACCCAATGGCTTCGCCTCCACAGCCACTCGTGGCAACAAATTCCACAGATTTACCACCCTCTGACTAAAGTAATTTCTCTGCATCTCAGTTCTAAATGGACGTCCTTCAATCCTGAAGTCGTGCCCTCTTGTCCTAGACTCCCCTACCATGGGAAATAACTGCGCCATATCTAATCTGTTCGGTCCTTTTAATATTTGGAAGGTAAGAGGAAACCGGAGCACATGGAGGAAGCCCATGCAGTCATGGGGAGAATGTACAAACTCCTTACAGATAGCAGTAGGAATTCTACCCCAAGCCTCTGATCGCTGTTGCTGCAAAGTGTTACACTAACCTCTATGCTACCACGCTGCCCCTAATGCTGGAAGTACTCAGCAGATCAGGCAGCATCTGTGGGAAGAGACTGTTAGTATATCAGGTAGAAGATCTTCTGTGTTGATGGTAAGCGAGGAGACCAGTTGTCTCCATGTGTGCTACGCATGTTGGCCTGCCTGCAGCTGAATCCTCCACTCTTCCTCCCACAGTGACCCGGATAGTGCGTGTGATTGGCCAGCCCCGAGGAAACATGCTCTTGGTTGGGATTGGGGGCAGTGGGCGGCAGAGTCTCTCCCAGCTATCAGCCTTCATCTCTGTCTACAATACGTACAAAATCGAAGTTACTAAGGTCTATCGCAAGCTGGAGTTTAGAGACGGTAGGTCCTCTCCCTGTACCAACTTCATGTTGTGCTGGTGATGTTACAATGTGCATCCTATGATTCATAGAACATAAAAAGTCAAACCTTACAGCACATTACAGGCTCTTTGGCCCATGATGTTTTGCCAACATTTTAACAGACTCTGAGATCAATCTAACCCAGGGGTTCCCAACCTTTATAATGCCACAGACTGATACGATTAAGCAAGCTGTCTGTGGATCTCAGGTTTGGAACCTCTGATCTAACCTTTCCCTCCTACATAGCCCTCCATTTTTCTATTATTCATGTGTCTATCTAAAATGCTATTAAATGCTCCTCATGTATCAGTCTCTACCACCACCTCTGCCGTGTGTTCCACACACCCACCACTCTCTGTGAAACCACCCCTATACTTTCCTCCAATCCACTTAAAATTACACCCACTCGTATTAACCATTTCTACCTCAGGGAAAAGTCTCTCATCATCTTGTACACTTCTTTCAAGTCACCTCTCATCCTTCCTTGCTCCAAAGAGAAACTCCCTAGCATGCTATCTTGTGGAGCTTACACAGGCATCAGAATCAAAATCAAGTTTATTATCACTGACATACTTATGATGTGAAATTTGTTGTTTTGCAGCAGCAGTACAATGCAATACATAAAGTATACTAGATTATAATAAGGAATATATTTTAAAAACTAAGTAGGGAAAGAAGAGTGCAAAATAGGGAGGGTAATGTTAATGGATTCTTGGACTGTTTAGAAACCTGATGGTGAAGGAGAAGAAGCAGAAATGAAAACATTTGAAGATCCTGTGATAGCCACAAGAAGAGGCTCTGTCCTGGCTGGAGTGGTTCCCTAAAGACTAGTGCTGCCGTCCTGAGGCACCTCCTTTTGTCCTCAATGGTGGAGAGACCGGTGCCCATGATGGAGCTGGCTGAGTTAACAAGCTTCTGCAGCTTTTTCCGATCCTGTGCATTGGTGTCTCTTTACCAAACTGAAGCAACCAGCTCTCCGCATCTGGAGAAATTCGCTAGAGTCTTTGGTGTCACACCTGATGTACATCTGTAGAAATTTATATCTGGATGGAATCTGTAGAATGACATCCCATAGTCTTGAAGAAATGGGAAACAAATATGACTTTAAAAGCTTTCATGTTTATTGAACTCACCTGTACCTTCGCAGATCTCAAGAAAATTTACAAAGAAGCTGGAGTTCGAAATAATCCAACAATGTTTCTCTTCACGGATACCCAATTAGTTGAAGAGAGCTTCTTGGAAGATATTAATAATATCCTGAGCTCAGGAGAAGTTCCAAATTTGTTTAAAGCAGATGAACTTGAGGAGGTGAGTGAATGATAGACATGCAAACTGGTTTAAACCTCCCAGCTTCATGCAGAGTTCCTTTACATCACACTGAGATTAGCACCAGAGATCTGTAGAATTACAGCACCTTCCTTCCTCCTATAATTCAAGTTTCTTAGATTAAAGGCCAACACACCATTTGTCTTTGTTACAATGGAGGAGACACACGTTAGGAACTTACACACATCCATGAGAAAATGAGCAGAAAGTGTAACTGATGGATGGTCCATTGAATAAGGATACAGAGAGAAAGACACATTAGACTAACATAAATTGGTTAGTGACTAGATGTTTGGATTTTAGGATCCTGCACATCTTGGGAAAGGTGTGGAGTTTCATTGCTTCTGTAAGACCATAAGACAGGAGTAGAGTTAGACTATTCGGCCCATCAGGTTTGCTCCGCCACTCGATCATTGCTGATTTATTTTCCCTCTCAACCCTGTTCTCCTGCCTTCTCCTTGTAACCTTTGACATCTGTAGTAATATAAAACCTGTCAATCTCTGCTTTAAATATACCCGGTGACTTGGTTTACACAGCCGTCTGCGGCAATAAATTCCTCAGATTACTCCCCATCTCTGTTCTGAAGGGATGTCCTTCTGAGGAAGAATAAATAGAATATACTTAAAATGGTGGTAAAGTAACAGAAATATTAAGTTATAATAGACCTTTGACCAGAAGTTTGGAGAAGAGGAGACTTCAATCATATCCACTGCCTGAGGATAAAAGGCAGCAGTGGGTTGTGGCAATGAATCCAGACATCGGATGTTTGGAGAGGAGGGGACTTCAATCAGGTCCACTGCCCAAGGATAAAAGGCAGCAGCAGTTTGTGGCAGCATAATAGAGCTTTGACCAGTGACAAATCGGTGTCTGAGAATGATTAGTAAGAGCAAATTAAAGGAAGGCAGGGGCAAGCGCAGTGGCTGTCAACTGAGTGGACATAGTCATTGTGGTGATCTTGAGACTTCAGTGAAGAGAGACTTCACTCAGAGAGAGCAAAGGGAAGAAAAGCTCAAGGTTTTTTTCCTCCTTATATCTGCTCAGCTAAGACAGTAGAGTGAAATGCTCCTCTTGCAGGATGTGGGAAAGCAGGGAGACCTCCAGTGACCCTGCGAGAAGTTCATCCAATTGCAGCTTCTATCACTCAGGAGACTATAGGGGTGATAGGTAGGACATATAAAGAGATAGTTGCACACAAGGTGCAGGACACAGGAAACTAGGTGACACTCAGGAATGAGGAAGGGGTTAAGGAGCCAGTGCAGAGAACTCTGTGGCCATCCCCCTCAGCAACAGATATATCATTTTGGATACTGCCGTGGCAGATGACCTATCAGAGGAGAGTCACAGTGGTCAGATCTCTGGAAATGATTTTGCCTCTGTGACTCAGAAGGGAAGAGGGTAGAAGCATGCTGTGATGATAGAGGATTTGTAGGTTCTGTGGACAAGAACAAGACTCCCCGATGCTATGTTGCCTCCTAGGTGTCAGGTTCCAGGACATATCAGATCGAGTCCTCAGCATTTTAAGTGGGAGCGTGAACAGCCAGAAGTCGTGATCCATGTATGTACTAATGACATGGGTAGGATGAGTTTTGAGGTTCTATGTAGGGAGTTCAGGATGTTAGATGCTAAGTTAAAAGGCAGTACCTCCAGAGTTGTGATCTCAGGATTGCTACATGTGCCATGTGCTACAGAACTAGGAAGATTATACAGCTTAACACGTGGCCATGGAGTTGGTGTAGGAGGGAAAGCATAAGATTTTTGGATCATTGAAGGTGGGACCTGTACAGAAAGGGCTGTTAGAACCTGAGCTGGAGGGGTACTAATATCCTAGCAGGAAAATTTGTTAATGCTACACAGTGGGGTTTAAATGAGAGTTGGAGGGAGATGCCAGAAAGTACCAGAACAGTTAGTTGAGAGGTTGTCGAGGCAGATGTTGGTAAGACCTCAGACAAAGTTAGGAATCAAAGAGTTGCAACATAAAAGGCGGACAAAATTGAATAGGGTGAATACAGGACTGAAGATGTATCTAAATGCGCAGTGGACGAAATAAGGTAGATGAACTTTGCAGCACAGTTGCAGATTGTCAGGTATGATGTTGTAGGCATCACTGAATCATGGCTGTAAGATTATAGCTGGGAGCTTAATGTCCAAGAATACACATTGTATTGAAAGGACAGGCAGGAAGGCAGAGGGGGTGACATTGCTCTTTTGGTAAAAAATGAAATCGTATCATTAAAAAAAAGGTGACCTAGGCTTAGATGATATTGAATCATTGTGGATAGAGCTAAGGAACTGCAAGGGTAAAAAAAGACCCTGATGGGAGTTGTATACAGACTCCCCCCCACCCCACCAAACAGTATATGGCCTACGAGTCACAACGGGAGAGAGAAAATACATGCCAAAAGGGCAATGTTACAATAGTCACGGGGGACTTTAATATGCAGGTGGATTGGGAAAATCAGGTTGGTCCTGGATTATAGGAGGGGGAATTTCTAGAGTGCCTACGAGATGGCTTTTCAGAGCAGCTCGTGGGGATCAGCTATTCTGGATGGAGTGTTGTGCAATGAACCAGAATTGATTAGAGAGGTTAAGGTAAAAGAACCCTTAGGGGAAAGTGATCATAATATTTTTGAATTTACCATGAAATTTGAGGAGAAGCTAAAGTCAGATGTATCAGTATTACAGTGGAGTAAAGGGAATTTCAGAGGTATGAGAGAAATTGGCCAGAATTAATTGGAAGAGAACACTAGCAGGGATGATGGCAAGCAGCAACGGCTGGAATTTCTAGAAGTAATTTGGAAGGCACAGAATATATACATCCCAAAGAGGAATAAGTATTCTAAAGAAAAGATGACAAAACTGGCTAACAAGAGAAGTCAAAGCCAATATAAAAGCCAAAGAGAGGGCATATAATAGAGCAAAAATTAGTGGAAAGTTAGGGGATTGGGAAGCTTTTAAAAACCAACTGAAGGCAACTAAAAAAGTCATTAAGAAGGTAATGTTGCAAAACAAAAGTACACTAGCCAATAATATTAAAGAAGATACCAAAAGTTTCTTTAGATACATAAAGTGTAAAAGAGAGGTGAGAGTGAATATCAGACCACTGGAAAACGATCCTGGAAGGTAGTAATGAAGGACAATGAAATGGTGGACAAACTGAATAAGTATTTTGCATCAGTCTTCACTGTGAAAGACACTAGCAATATAGTGGAAGTTCCAGATGTCAGGAGGCATGAAGTGTGTGAAATTAGTATAACGAGAGAAAAGATTCTTGTGAAGCTGAAAGGTCTGAAGGTAGATAAGTAACCTTGAACCAGATGGTGTGCTCCCCGGAGTTCTGAAGGAGGTAGCTGAGGAGATCATAGAGCCGTTAGTAATGATTGTTCAAGAATCACTAGGTTCTTGAATGGACTGGAAAATTGCAAATGTCACTGCACTTTTCAGGAAGGGAGAGAGGCAGAAGAAAGGAAGACTCGCAGCCAGTCTGACTTCAGTGGTTTGGAAGATGTTGCAGTATTGAGGATGAGGTCTCAGGGTACTCGGAAGCACATGACAGAATAGGCCATAGGCAGCATGATTTCCTCAAGGGAATTCTTTGAAGAAATACAAAGCAGGATATATCAAGGAGAATCTGTTGACGTTGTGTACCTGGATATGCAGAAAGCATTTGACAAGGTGCCGCACATGAGGCTGCTTAACAAGCTACAGGCCCAAGGTGTTACAGAAACGATTCTACCAAGGATAAAGCAGTGGCTGATTGGCAGGAAGTAAAGGATGGGAATAAAGGGAACCTTTTCTGGTTAGCTGCGGTGACTAGTGGTGTTCCACAGGGGTCTGTGTTGGAACTGATTCTTTTTACATTGTATGTCTATGATTTGGATGATGGAATTGATGGCTTTATTGAAAGTTTGCAGATGATATGAAAATAGGTGGAGGGTCAGGTAGTTTTGAGGGAGTAGAGAGGCTGCAGAAGGACTTGAATCCTTGTGCAGGATTCTCTATGGTGAGGAAGACAAATACAAATTAGCATTCATTTCAAGAAACTAGAATATAAAAGCAAGGATGTAATGTTGAAACTTTATAAAGCAGTGGTGAGGCTTTACTTGGAGTATTGTGAACAGGTTCGGGCCCCTTTTCTTAGAAAGGATGTGCTGAATCTGGAGAGGGTTCAAAAGAGGTTCACAAAAATGATTCCAGGATTGAATGGCTTGTCACATGAAGAGCGGCTTTGGGCCTGTATTCACTAGAATACGGAAGAATGAGGGGTGACCTCATTGAAACCTATCGAATGGTGAAAGGCCTTGATAGACTGAATGTGGAGAGGATGATTCCTATGGCGGGAGAGTTCAAGACCTGAGGACACAGCCTCAGAATAGAGGGTCATGCTTTTGGAACGGAGACAAGGAGGAATTTCTTTAGCAGAGAGTGGTGAATCTCTGGGATTCTTTGCCACTGGCAGCTGTGGAGGCCAAGTCTTTTTGTAGATTTAAATCATAGGTTAATAGATTCTTGATTGGTCAGGGCATGAAGGGATATGGGGATATTGGGGCTGAGAGGAAAATTGCATCATCCATGATGAAATGGCAGAGTAGACTTGATGGACCAAATTGCCTAATTCTGCTCCTGTATCTTACGGTTTTATGGTCTTATTAGGTCGCTTAAGCTGACCTGCTACCTTAATACTGTGTTCCTGCTCTGTCCCCACCATCCTCGATGCCTTTCAAATGTCTCCAGGAATGTGGCATCTCCAGAACTCAGTGGTAAAGAGTTCCACAGGTTGACCACCCTCTGAGAGAATGTTTCTTAGCTCAATCTTGATCATCTGTTGCACATGCTGAAACTGTAAGCCATTGCACATACAGTCCTGGGAAAAATTTGACCCACATCTACTCTTTCGGAGTATTAATGGATTCACTGAGATTCTCTTGTGTTCTTCTAAAGTCCAGAAATTGCAGGCCTAGTTTACCTAAACCTTCCGTCCCAGGAGTCTCTCTGCTGAACCTGCAGTGCAACTCCTCAATGCAAATGCCTTCTTTAGGTAAGCAGATCAAAACTCCAAATGTAGTCTTATCATTCACCATCAACAACTCTACAGTAAGCCCCATTTCAACATTCAGGCTCTTGGGCATCATTATGACATGGGATCTCATTAGGATGTACTTCTTATGGTAGTTGATAAAAATTACTTATACTCTGCCATCATAGAGAGCATCCTCACATGAGCCATTGCTCTTTGGTTTTGTGCAGTACTCTTCCACAAAATTACAAATCTATAGTGAACTGTCAGGTCCGTAGGAAAGGTCATTGGCTGCAGTCTCCCATCCTTGCAGGACTTGTACATGTCCAGGAAGAGAAGCAGGCAGGAAAAGTCATTGCAAACACCACCCACCCTGAAAACTGCCTTTTTCAAAATACTATATACTTTGGACAATACTTTTCCAAAATACTATAGGACTATTAAAACAAACAAAAAAAAGCTTCATGCCATCCTAAAAGTTACATCCCCCAGGCAGTTAATCTGATCAACTATACTGGTTAGCCCCCACCCCCCATCCTCATATTGCACTGCACTGTAAACAATTTAAACCACTTTATATAATGCTGTTTACATTGTAAATACACTCTGGTATTTATGTATTGGTGCACACTTTATTCCATGTCTGTATTTTAACCTCTAACTTGATGTGGTTATTAATACTTCTCTCCACCTCTAGATCAAAAATGCTCTTCTAAATGAAGCAAAAAATGAGTCTGTTCCTGAAACAACTGAAGGAATCTTTAATTTCTTCATGGAAAGAGTGCAAAGCAATCTGCATGTGGTGTTGTGCATGAGTCCTGTTGGAGACCCGTTCAGGTGAGGCCTAGTGGTGGGGTCTATACTTTTCTCAGGGCCAGTCTGTAGAGAATCCTGTGTGATGATATCATGTTACAACACTGAGGACTTTCGTTCTGCATCAACAATGGACTTCTAATTCAAATCCTGGGACTGTTTTTTTCATGATCTGTTTCTAATAAGCTCACAGTGTGAAGTTATTCCTGTCTGTCTTACTCCCATTCGCTTTCCGAATCAGATATCACAGTTCATCCAGCCTTCCCCTCACTGAGTCCATGCCAGTCACCTAGCAACTCTCCTAATAATATTCTATACAAGGGCATTTCAAATGCCTCAGTAGATATTTCTGAAATGTTTCCATCACCCTCCATGAGTTCCAGGGGTTAATCACTCCTGGGTGAAGTCTTTTTTAAACTCCTTCAGATCTATCCATACCTTCCTTAAACCCATGCACTCTGATTGTTAATTCCTCCTGGGTGAACACACTCAAGTCTTTTTCCAGAGTTGGGGGAAGCAAGAACTGGAGGGTATTAGTTTAAGGTGTGAGGGGAAAGATTTAGTGGGCACTTGAGGGGCAAATTTTTCACCCAGAGAGTAGTATCTATGTGGAATGAGCTGCCATAGGAAATGCTTTCTGCAGGTACAATAACAAACAGATTTTATCAATGAAGGTATCCCATCTGGATACACCATAGTTTGGTACAGCAACTACTCTGCCTGTGACTACAAGAAACCTCAGAGAGTTATGGACACAGCTCAGTACATCACGGAAACCAACCTCCCCTCCATCGACTCTGTCTACACTTCTTGCTACCTCAGTGAAGCAGCCAGCATAATGGAAGTCCCCACCCACACCTCACCCTTCCATTGGGCAGAAGATACTAAAGCCTGAAAGCACAACCACCAGGTTCAAGGACAGCTTCTACCCTGCTGTCACCTTGAACAGACTTCTTGGACAATAAGATCTACCTGATTATGACCTTTCACCTTCCTGTCCACTTGCACTGTACTCTCTGTGTCACTGTTACACTTCGTCCTGTTCTACCTCAGTGCACTGCAGAATGATTTGATCTGTAGGAGCAGTACACAAGACAAGTTCTTCACTGTATCTTGGTGCATGTGACAATAGAACAATTCCAGTTCTCTATATCTGTCATAAGTTTCTGTTGCTCACCCTGTGTTATGTGTTGACAATCAGGGATCCTTGGACTTGTTGACCCTGCTCTTCACCATTACAGTAACACACTAGCCTTCATTTCTCACTTTACTGATAACCTGCCTGTGCTGAGTTCACACATCCCCTCTGTAACGGCAGTAGAATACCATGTTATCTGTGTAACTCTCAGCCTTACCGGTAAAGCACAGTGCCTCACGCTCTTGCTCAGGCCCTGAGCCCTGGTCCTCAAGCTGGTCAAGGGACATCCTTAGTTTTGGGCTGCCCATATGCATGTCTGTGTGAGCTGGATGCATGAGGGCCGGTCAATCAGCATGCTTGGAGTTTGAGCTGCAGGATTCTGCCATCATCTAGTCCTGGGATTGATACCAAAGATTGAGACCCAAAGGTCAATCAGCAGTCTGATAGTTGCAGCTGATGGCCGAAGCCTAGAGGCCCAGAGCCTGAACTGTGTGTGAGTGTGAGTGGGAGGAAGGGTGCGAGCGAGGAAATGGGCATATTTTGTTGTGTTCTGCTTTGTTGTATTCTGTGTTGTTGTGCCGAGCGTTATAACCGTCTGCTTTGTTGGCACGAAAAATGTGTGATTGTTACTGAAGCATATGACACATTTTATTGTATGCTTTGATGTACATGTGGTAGATAAATCTGCAGCTGAATCTGGACTGGTAGCACTTGCTACAGACAGAGTCACCCAGATTGCAAGAAGCATCTTAAGATGCTATTGACTGCAGTTGTATAACACAGGGCTAAACTGTCTTGGGTGTAGCTCGTGAAGTCCTTTGCCAGCACCCTTTACAACTGATTACCTCCCCTAGGTTCCTTCTGCTCCAAACCAGTCAGCTGCAGTAATATTCTGTGAGTGGTGTTTTGGGTGTGGTTAAGGTCCATCCAATGTTCTCCATTCTCTAGCTGTAGTTCCCAACGGTCAGGAAATGATAACCACTGTGTCAGCAAGTCACAGACAATATTTAGTGCTGAGTGAAGGAGTTGTTAGAGATTAGCTTTATTTGTCACATGTACACAAAGCATGCAAAATGTGTCACTTGAATCAAATCAGCAGGGATTGTGTTGGGCCAAGTGTTGCCACACTTCTGATGCCATCATAGCATGCTCACAATTTACTAACCCTAACCGGGAATGTGGGAGGACACTCACGTGGTCACGAGGAGAACATACAAACACCTATCAGACAGCGGCAGGAATCGAAACCTAATCTTACAGCTAAAGCTGCAATAGCATTACTCAAACTGCTACCTTACTACCCTAAATAGATAACATATAGATCTTATCTAGTGTACATAGAGTTAACAAGGCCTTTGACAGGGTCCCTCGTGGCAAGCTGGTCTGGGAAGTAAGACTGCGTGGGATCCAAGTGGGTGATGGTGGACTACCATAATAGTGGGAACAACTGCCTTACTGTACTATGTGATGTCTGTCATAGATCTCTCTCAAGACTTTGATAGATCTTTCCCTATTCCAACCCTTGCAAATCAATGAATGAATATGACCTGCTGGTCAAAGTTGTGTCCCGAGATTCTCATTTACAGAGTCTATAAAAAGTATTCACCCCCCTTGCAGGTTTTCGTGTTTTATTGTTTTACAACACTGAATCACAGCGGATTTAATTTGGCTTTTTTGACACTGATCAACAGAAAAAACTCGTGTCAAAGTGAAAACATATCGCTACAAACTAGACTAAAGTTATTAAACACAAAATAATTCATTGCATAATTATTCACCCCCTTCAAGTCAGTATTTAGTAGATGCACCTTTGGCAGTAATTACAGCCTTGCAGTGTAGAGTATCTTCCTGCTCTCTCTCCCTCTCCCAGTGTAGAGTGCCCTCCAGCTTCAAATTATCCACTACTGTCCCTGTACCGAAAAAGACCAAGGTAACATGCCTGAACGACTGACGTCCTGTCACACTCACCTCAAAAAAAAAGCAAATACTTTGAGAGGCTGATCACCTACTGACACAACCGATCGACAGATGATGCAATAGCCACTGCTCTACATACCGTCCTTGCACATCTGGAGAAGGATGCTTATGTGAGAATGCTGTTCTTGGACTACAGTTCAGCATTCAACACCATAATTAAATCCAGGCTCGACAGGAAGCTCAGAGACCTCAGCCTTGACCCTGCCTTGTGCAGCTGGATCCTGGACTTCCTGTCAGATCGCCGGTAGGTGATAAGAGTGGGCTCCCTCACTTCTACCCCTCTTACTCTCAATACAGGAGCCCCTCTGACTCTCAACACAGGAGCCCCTCAGGGCCGTATACTAAATCCCCTCCTTTACTCCCTGCATACCCATGACTGTGTTGCCGCCCACAGCTCTAATCTGCTAATTAAATTTGATGATGACACTACATTGATTGGCCTTATCTTAAACAATAACGAGGTGGCCCTACAGGGAAGAAGTTATCTCTCTGACACACTGGTGTCAAGAAAACAACCTCTCCCTCAATGTCACATAAACAAAGGAGCTGGTTGTGGATCAGAGGAGAAATGGAGATGGGCTAACTCTTATTGATATCAATGGATCTGGGAGTTGAGAGGATAAACAACTTTAATCTCCTCGGTATCCACATCGCCAAGGACCTCACATGGTCTGTACACACTAACTGTGTGGTGAAAAAGGCACAACAGCGTCTCTTTCACCTCAGACAGTTGAGGAAGTTTGCTATTGGCCCCCAAGTACTACGAACTTTCTACACCCTGACTGGCTGGGTCACTGCCTGGTATGGGAACTGTACCTCCGTTAATTGCAGGATTCCGCAGAGAGTGGTGCGGACAGCCCAGCGCATCTGCAGTTGTGAACTTTATACTTTATTGTCACCAAACAATTGATACTAGAACGTACAATCATCACAGCGATATTTGATTCTGTGCTTCCCACTCCCTGGATTACAAATCGATAGTAAATATTAAAAATTTAAATTATAAATCATAAATAGAAAATAGAAAAATGGAAAGTAAGGTAGTATAAAAAAAACTGAGAGGCAGGTCCAGAAATTTGGAGGGTACGGCCCAGATCCGGGTCAGGATCGTTCAGCAGTCTTATCACAGTTGGAAAGAAGCTGTTCCCAAATCTGGCTGTATGAGTCTTCAGGTTCCTGAGCCTTCTCCCGGAGGGAAGAGGGACTTCCCTTGATTCAGGACATTTACAAAGACAGGTGTGAAAAAGATCACTGGGGACCCAAGTCACCTCAACCACAATCTATTCCAGTTGCTACCATCCGGGAAATTGTACTGCAGTATAAAAGCCAGGACCAACAGACTCCGGGACAGCTTCTTCCACCAGGCCATCAGACTGATTAATTCACTCTGATCTGAGTGTTTTTCTATGTTGCATTGACTGTTCTATTTATTATAAATTATTATAAATTACTATGATTGCATATCGCACATTTAGATGGAGACATAACGTAAAGATTTTTACTCCTCATGTATGTGAAGGATGTAAGAAATAAAGTCAATTCAATTCAATTCAATTCACTGCAATTTTACCCCATTCCTCTTTACAAACTATTCAAGCTTTGTCAGATTGGAGGGGATTGTGAGTGAACAGCCCTTTTCAAGTCCAGCCACACATTCTCAGTTGCATTGAGGTCTGGACTCTGACTTGGCCACTCCAGGACATTAACTTTGTTGTTTTTAAACCATTCCTGTGTAGCTTTGACTTTATGCTTGAGGTCATTGTCTTGCTGGAAAACAAGTTTTCTCCCAAGTCACAGTTCTCTTGAAGACTACATCAGGTTTTGCTCTAGGATTTCCTTGCATTTTGCTGCATTCATTTTACCCTCTATCTTCACAAGCCTTCCAGGGCCTGCTGCAGGGAAGCATTCCCACAGCACGATGCAGCCACCACCATGTTTCACAGTAGGGATGGTGTGTTTTTGATGATGTGTGGTGTTTGGCTTGTGCCAAACATAGCACTTAGTCTGATGGCCTAAAAGCTCTATTGTGATCTCATTAGACCATAGAACCACCTTCCAGCTGACTTCGGAGTCTCCCACTTGCCTTCTAGCAAACTCTAGCTGAGATGTCATGCAAATTTTTTTTAACAATGGCTTTCTCTTTGCCACTCTACCATAAAGCTGTGACTGCTGAAGCACCCAGGCAACAGTTGGTGTATGCGCAGTCTCTTCCATCTCAGCCACTGAAGCTTGTGACTCCTCCAGTTGTCATAGGTCTCTTGGTGGCCTCCCTCACTAGTCCCCTTCATGCACAGTCACTCAGTTTTTGAGGATGTTCTGCTCCAGGCAGATTTACAGCTGTGCCATATTCTTTCCATTTCTTGATGATTGATTTAACCGTACTCAGAAATGTTCTTGTATCCATCTCCTGACTTGTACTTTTCAAAAACCTTTTTGCAGAGTTACTTGGAGTGTTCTTTTGTCATTATGGTGTAGTTTTTGCCAGGATACTGACTCACCGGCAGTTGGACCTTCCAGATATAGGTGTATTTGTACTACAATCAGGCCTCCAAAATCAGATTTCCATTTAACTAATAATGTGACTTCTAAAACCGATGGGCTGCACCAGTGATAATTTGGTGTGTCATATTAACAGGGGTGAATACTTATGCGATCAATTATTTTGTTTTATATTTGCAATTAATTTAGATCACTTTGTAAAGATCTGTTTTCACTTTGACACAGAAGTTTTTTTTCTGTAGACCAGTGTCAAAAAAACCAAATTAAATCCATTATGATTCCATGTTGTAAAACAGTAAAACATGAAAACTTCCAAGGGGGTGTGGTACTTTTTATAGGCTCTGTAAGAAGAGGAATGTTAACACTGCTTCAATAAAATTTTGTGAATTTTATTGCCAGTCCAGATTTTGATTGACCCAAGAACGTGTTGTTTTCCCCTGAACTGTTTTAAAGGAACCGCATGCGCCAGTACCCAGCGTTGGTGAACTGTACCACCATCGATTGGTTCTCGGAGTGGCCACAGGATGCTTTGCTTGAAGTGGCTGAACGGTATCTGATGAAGGTGGATGTCGGAGGATCTGAAGAGGTAAGTGCTCTGAAACCTGTTACCTACACCCTTACTGACGGCTCTCAGTGGATGGGCATAATTTTGAGGTGATTTGGGGAAAGTATAGAGAGATTGGCAAACACAAGTTTTTGCAGAGGGTAGTAGGTGGTGAACATTCTGCCAGGTGTAGAGGCAGATACATTAGGAACATTTAAGAGGCTCTTAGATAGGTACATGGATGATAGAATAATGGAGGTCTATATGGGAGAGAAGGGTTAGATTGATCTTAGAGTAATTAATAAGTTCACACATCATGGGCCAAAGAGCCTGTACTGTGCTGTAATGTTCCTTGTCCTTTGAATGCCTTTCCCTCCAGACTCCAGTCCAGAACTTCTGCAACTCAATGTAAACTTCAATCTTTTGGCTCGGCTTAGATTCACTATCAACCATCTCCAATGCAGGGTTTCCTCAATGGAATATGGCACTCTAAACTTTCACCCACTCAAATGTCTCAAACCTCCTGCAAACTGTCTTCAATCTACTCCAAAGTCAATCAGTCAGAGCATTCCATACATCCACCACTCTCTGTGTCAAAAATGTACTTTCCTCCAATCACCTTAAAATTACTGTATTCCCCCTAGTATTAGCCATTTCCACCCTGAGAAAAAATTTCTGATTATCCACTCTATCTATGCCTGTCATCATCTTGTGCACCTCTATAGAGTAACTCTTGACTCTGACACGGTGGGGATTTGGAAAAAGAAAGAGAACAGGGAGTAGACATGACCTCATGCTCATGGTCAGTGCTTCCCTCTGCCTCTCCAGCTCCGCAGTAACCTGGCACACATCTTCGTCACGATGCATCGTTCGGTCAGCACGTACTCCCAAAAGATGTTGCTGGAATTGCGGAGACACAACTACGTCACCCCAACCAACTACCTGGAGCTTGTATCTGGCTATAAAAAGTAAGTGCCCGGTACTGTCTGGGACAGACATTTTGCTTTATTAATGCCTTCAAAGTGTAGGAGAGAGCTGACTCTGGCTACTGATGACACATGTGGGTGTTTTGTTTGGGGTATGCGTGTAATGGGGTGTCTGTGCATGAGTGTGCGTGCCAGATATCTTGTGGATACTGTGGTCCTTTATGTTATAGATGCTGGGTTACACTGTCCATTGCTGAGAACACAGAACACAACAGTGGCCTTTGTACCTCCTGTCCACACAAACCAACAAACCCTGGGTGGAGGTCAACAGCCCTCATCCATGGGATCTGCCAACCTGGATAGGTTAACACCCCTCATCCACCAGGTCTGTCAACCTGGGTGGATCAACAGCCCTTGTTCATAGGACCTGCCCGTCTGGGGAAGGGAGGTGGTGGTCACCAGCCCTCGTCCATGAGACCTGCTGACCTGGGCGGTGGGGGGAGATGGGGCCCAGCAGTGGTATCCATGGGATCTGCTGACCTGGGTGGGTCAATGGCCCTTTTTAATGGGACCCGCCAACCTTAATCATTAACTACAATCCTCAGTGCCTGCCAACTCAATCTCTGACCTCAGGTGTCTCTGATCTTTGACCACGGAGTGCTTCTATCTGGACTGTGTCCTGCCCTCTAATTCCTCCACATCCCTGTCCCTGAGCCTTAGCCTGACCCACATATCTGTCCCTGAATCCTAGTGGATGAACTCATGGTATAATTGGAGATTGGTCGGTATGACTTTTTGGGCATCACTGAGCCGTGGCTGAAAGAAGGTCATAATTGGGAGCTTAACATCAAAGGATATACTTTGTATCAATAGGACAGGCAGGAAGGCATAGGCAGTGGTGTGGCTCTGTTGGTAAGAGATGGAAATACATCTTTAGAAAGAGGTGACATAGGGTCATTTGTGGATGGAGTTAAGAAATTGCAAGGGTGAGAAAACCATTATGGTAATCATATATAGGCCTCCAAATAGTAGCCAAGCTGTGGGGTTGAGATTGCAAAGGGAGCTGGAAAAGACATATAATAAGAATAATGACACAATTTTAATTTTAAAGCCCCCATTACAACTGTGTCATGGACAAAAATGTGGCAGATGGAATACAGTGTTGGGAAATGTATGATAATGCATTTTGGTAAAAGAAACAATAGTGTAGACTATTATCTAAGTGGGGAGAAGTTTCAAACATCAGAGATGCAGAGGGACTTTAGAGTCTTTGTGCAAGACTCCCAGAAGGTTAATTACCGGCTGAGTCTATGGTAAAGAAGGAAAATGCATTGTTGGCATTTATTTCAAGGGGAATAGAATATAAAAGCAAGGAAATAATGCTGAGCTTTTTTAAGACACTTGTCAGGCCGCACTAAGTGTATTGTCAACAGTTTTGGGTCCCAAATCTCAGAATGGATATGTTGTCATTGGAAAGAGTCCAGAGGAGGTCCATGAGGATAATCCCGGGAATGAAGGGGTTAACATACGAGGAGCGTTTGGCAGCTTTGGGTCTGTACTCACTGGAATTTAGAAGAACGCGGGGGGTGGGGGGATCTCATTGAAACCTACAGAATGTTGAAAGGACTAGATAGGGTGAATGTGAAGAGGATGTTTCCTTTGGTGGGAATATCCAGAACTAGAGGGCACAGCCTCAAAACTGAGGGGCGACCCTTTAGAACGGAAGTGGGGGGGGATTTTTTTTTTAGCCACCGAGTAGACACAGACTCCGGTGGAGGCTAAGTCCGTGCATATATTTAAGGTGCAAGTTGATCGTCTCCTGATTGGTCAGCACATCAAAGGATACGACGAGAAGGCAGGTGTATGGGGTTGAGTGAGATCTGGGTTCAGCTATGATGGAATGGCGGAGCAGACTCGATGGGCTGAATGGCCTAATTCTGCTCTTTTGTCTTATGGTCTTATGGATCCGAACTTCCTTCTCTGTCTGCAAAACCATCCTTACAAACCTAAATAAACAACCAAGTCAGAGCCACGCCTTGCAGAGACCACAGCTCAGCGCCATCTTGACCAGCTTGTTACTGTGTTATCATGTGTACACATGGGTGAGTTTGTATGTGGCTCGTGCATTTGTGACAGGCTGTGTGCCTATTCGCATGCTTGTGAGTGTGTGGTTGTATGATTTAAGATTCAGGTTTATTTATCAAAGGTATATGGCAACATACAGTGAAATGTGTCATTTGTGTTAACAATGAATACACCCGAGAGATGTGCTGGAGTCAGCCCACAAAAGTTGCCGCACATTCTGATGCCAATATAGTATCCCCACAATGATCAGCAGAACAACAAACAACCACCACAAAAACAAGAAAAACAAGCTGCATTCCTCCCTGTCACACACACACTCACACACACACACACACACACACACACACACACACACACACACACACACACACACACTCTCACACACACACACACACACACACACACACACACACACACACACACACTCTCACACACACACACTCACACACACACACACACACACACACACACACACACACACACACACACACACACACACACACACACACACACACACACACACACACACACACACACACACACACACACACACACACACACACACACACACACACACTCACACACTCACACACACACACACACACACACACACACACACACACACAGCTTTAACCCCAGGACAGAACTCCAGCCTCAGGCCTGCAGACACCCGGCTTTGACTGCCCCAGAGGACTCGCTGGTTGAAAAGCAAAGATTAAGCTGTAGATGATAGAAATCTGAAGTTAAAACTGAATGTGCTGAAAACACTGAACATATCAGGCAGGACCAATGGAGACGGAAATGGTTAATGTTTCAGACCTTTTCATCAGAGCCTGGAAGAGTAAGCAAATGGACAAATTGTTGTTGCAGAGAAGAGGCGGAGATAGTGAGAACAAAGGGAATGTTTGAGGTAAAGTGGAGACCAAGAAAATGTGAGTGACGCACATTGGTGTTGGTCGGGAGTGGGTGGTGAAAGCTTGTTAAAGATGTGTAAACAGAGAGAGGAAGGGAGCGAGGGAAATCAGCGCTGGAAATGTTAAATATAGAATACTGCAATTACTGGGTGTTTCAAATAAAAATGAACACTGGAAAGGCTCAACAAATCAGACAGCATCTGTGGAGAGAGAATCACCATCATCATAAAATGCCTGTTACGCTGCTGGCATTTAGGGCAGCAGTGAAGGTCCTCCATCTCTGTCTATCCATAGCTATCTTCTCTATTGCGCCTCAGGTGTGGTTCAAGGTGCTCATTTCTGCCTCTACCCTATGGCACCAAGTTATTTTTGCTTCAGGCTTCCTTCGTCGTGCCAGTAACTTCCTTTCGGTATTCACTATTGTCAATCATGCAAATCCCAGGAATACCATTGCACACAGCTATAGGATTCTTCATTGCTGTTTCTGCAAGAGTTTTGTTTGACCAGACAGGTTGTTAACCCTGAGCTGAACTCCCAAACCTGGAGTACTGGAGGACCACTCTTCGTCTGGCCTCTACCCTTTGACCTGTTTGGCATGGGTGACTCTCCTAACAGCCTTGACTCCAGCCAACATTACTATCCGGGTCATTGAGGCACGCAAGCCTCCAAACCCTATGACAAAGTTGTGGTCCTCTTGGAAGTGTGGAGAGAAAAAGTAACACACATAAAAGTTGCTGGTGAACGCAGCAGGCCAGGCAGCATCTCTAGGAAGAGGTACAATCGACGTTTCAGGCCGAGACCCTTTGTCAGGAGAGAAAGTAAGCTAAAAGTGAGCTATGATGGCGTGATAGTGTAGCGGTTATCACAATCACTTTTCAGTGCCCGCAGTCACTGCCAGATCGGGGTTTGATTCCTGTTTCTATCTGCAAAGAGCTTGTACTTTCTCCCCGTGACCACATGGGATCCCTCCAGGTTCTCCAGTTTCCTCCCGCATTCCAAAGATGTACAGGTTAGGGTTATTGAGTTGTGGACATGTTATGTTGGCGCCAGTAGTATGGCAACACTGGTGGGCTGCCCCCACAACATTTTATAACTCTGTTAGTCAATAACGCAAATTAAACATTTCATTGAATGTTTCAATGTTCATGTGTGACAAATAAAACTAATCTAATATAATCTTCATTGTTACATGGAGAGACTGGGACCTTGTCTGTAAGCTCGTTCATCGTCCTAACAGTAGCAACTCCAAAGTTTCCCACATGCTGCAGTTCCCCACTGCATGGACCATCAGAGGGAGTGCACAATCTTGGCAGTGTTAGCCCTGAAATATGGAAGTTGATTAGTGTATATGTGCTTCATTATCTTCGATGTAAACTTCAGTCTGAATATTATAATAGATAGGATTGAAAGGCCAAGCAAATGGGATTATTCCATAGTGGGTGAATACACAACAGCATTGACCTTGTTGGTTCCATCGGATGCATCTCAGTCAGTGTCCAGGCAACCTGTTGTTTTGTATCAAAACAGGTCACCGTTCTTACAATGCTACTGTAAGGGTAGGGCAAGGAAGAGGAGGGCAGTTGTGATAGGGGACTCGATGACCTTCGTCTGGTCAGGGAGAGCGAGGAGGTGATAGAGAGGAGTGGAAGGCAGGTGGTCACGCTGGGGCCACGGGAGGCAGACAAGTGGGTCACGGTTAGGAGGGGGAAGGGGAAAAGGCAGGTGATGGGGAGTACCCCGGTGGCTGTGCCCCTTAACAACAGGTACTCCTGTTTGAGTACTGTTGGAGGGGACAGCTTACTCGGGGGAAGCGACAGTGGCCATGCCTCCGTCACAGAGTGTGGCCCTGTAGCTCAGAAGGGTAGGACAAGGAAGAGGAGGGCAGTTGTGATAGGGGACTCGATAGTAAGGGGGTCAGATAGGCGATTCTGTGGACACAGTCCAGAGACCCGGATGGTAGTTTGCCTCCCTGGTGCCAGGGTCCGGGATATTTCTGATCGTGTCCAAGATATCCTGAAGTGGGAGGGTGAGGAGCCAGAGGTCGTGGTACATATAGGTACCAATGACATAGGTAGGAAAAGGGATGAGGTCCTGAAAGAAGAATACAGGGAGCTAGGAAGGGAGTTGAGAAAAAGGACTGCAAAGGTAGTAATCTCGGGATTACTGCCTGTGCCACGCGACAGTGAGAGTAGGAATGCGATGAGGTGGAGGATAAATGCGTGGCTGAGGGATTGGAGCAGGGGGCAGGGATTCAAGTTTTTGGATCATTGGGACCTCTTTTGGTGCAGGCGTGACCTGTACAAAAAGGACGGGTTACACTTGAATCCTAGGGGGACCAATATCCTGGCAGGGAGATTAGCAGGGGCTACTGAGGTGACTTTAAACTAGAATGGTTGGGGGGTGGGAATCAAATTAAAGAGGCTAGGCGTGAGGAGGTTAGTTCACAACAGAGGGATGGGAACCAGTGCAGAGAGACAGAGGGGTGTAAAGTGAGCGTAGAAGCAAAAAGTACAAAGGAGAAAAGTAAAAGTGGCAGGCCGACAAATCCAGGGCAAGCATTAAAAAGGGCTAAGAGAGTTGTAAAAGAGCGCCTGAAGGCTTTATGTGTCAATGCAAGGAGCATTCGTAATAAGGTGGATGAATTGAAAGTGCAGATTGTTATTAATGATTATGATATAGTTGGGATCACAGAGACATGGCTCCAGGGCGACCAGGGATGGGAGCTCAACGTTCAGGGATATTCAATATTCAGGAGGGATAGACATGAAGGAAGGGGAGGTGGGGTGGCGTTGCTGGTTAAAGGAGAGATTAACGCAATAGAAAGGAAGGACATAAGCCGGGAAGATGTGGAATCGATATGGGTAGAGCTGCGTAACACTAAGGGGCAGAAGACGCTGGTGGGAGTTGTGTACAGGCCACCTAACAGTAGTAGTGAGGTCGGAGATGGTATTAAACAGGAAATTAGAAATGTGTGCAATAAAGGAACAGCAGTTATAATGGGTGACTTCAATCTACATGTAGACTGGGTGAACCAAATTGGTAAAGGTGCTGAGGAAGAGGATTTCTTGGAATGTATGCGGGATGGTTTTTTGAACCAACATGTCGAGGAACCGACTAGAGAGCAGGCTATTCTGGACTGGGTTTTGAGCAATGAGGAAGGGTTAATTAGCGATCTTGTCGTGAGAGGCCCCTTGGGTAAGAGTGACCATAATATGGTGGAATTCTTCATTAACATGGAGAGTGACATAGTTAATTCAGAAACAAAGGTTCTGAACTTAAAGAGGGGTAACTTTGAAGGTATGAGACGTGAATTAGCTAAGATAGACTGGCAAATGACACTTAAAGGATTGACGGTGGATATGCAATGGCAAGCATTTAAAGGTTGCATGGATGAACTACAACAATTGTTCATCCCAGTTTGGCAAAAGAATAAATCAAGGAAGGTAGTGCACCCATGGCTGACAAGAGAAATTAGGGATAGTATCAATTCCAAAGAAGTAGCATACAAATTAGCCAGAGAAAGTGGCTCACCTGAGGACTGGGAGAAATTCAGAGTTCAGCAGAGGAGGACAAAGGGCTTAATTAGGAAGGGGAAAAAAGATTATGAGAGAAAACTGGCAGAGAACATAAAAACGGACTGTAAAAGCTTTTATAGATATGTAAAAAGGAAAAGACTGATAAAGACAAATGTAGGTCCCCTGCAGACAGAAACAGGTGAATTGATTATGGGGAGCAAGGACATGGCAGACCAATTGAATAATTACTTTGGTTCTGTCTTCACTAAGGAGGACATAAATAATCTTCCAGAAATAGTAAGGGACAGAGGGTCCAGTGAGATGGAGGAACTGAGTGAAATACATGTTAGTAGGGAAGTGGTGTTAGGTAAATTGAAGGGATTGAAGGCAGATAAATCCCCAGGGCCAGATGGTCTGCATCCCAGAGTGCTTAAGGAAGTAGCCCAAGAAATAGTGGATGCATTAGTGATAATTTTTCAAAACTCGTTAGATTCTGGACTAGTTCCTGAGGATTGGAGGGTGGCTAATGTAACCCCACTTTTTAAAAAAGGAGGGAGAGAGAAACCGGGGAATTATAGGCCGGTTAGCCTAACGTCGGTGGTGGGGAAACTGCTGGAGTCAGTTATCAAGGATGTGATAACAGCACATTTGGAAAGCGGTGAAATGATCGGACAAAGTCAGCATGGATTTGTGAAAGGAAAATCATGTCTGACGAATCTCATAGAATTTTTTGAGGATGTAACTAGTAGAGTGGATAGGGGAGAACCAGTGGATGTGGTATATTTGGATTTTCAAAAGGCTTTTGACAAGGTCCCACACAGGAGATTAGTGTGCAAACTTAAAGCACACGGTATTAGGGGTAAGGTATTGGTGTGGGTGGAGAATTGGTTAGCAGACAGGAAGCAAAGAGTGGGAATAAACGGGACCTTTTCAGAATGGCAGGCGGTGACTGGTGGGGTACCGCAAGGCTCAGTGCTGGGACCCCAGTTGTTTACAATATATATTAATGACATGGATGAGGGAATTAAATGCAGCATCTCCAAGTTTGCGGATGACACGAAGCTGGGTGGCAGTGTTAGCAGTGAGGAGGATGCTAAGAGGATGCAGGGTGACTTGGATAGGTTGGGTGAGTGGGCAAACTCATGGCAGATGCAATTTAATGTGGATAAATGTGAAGTTATCCACTTTGGTGGCAAAAATAGGAAAACAGATTATTATCTGAATGGTGGCCGATTAGGAAAAGGGGAGGTGCAAGGAGACCTGGGTGTCATTATACACCAGTCATTGAAAGTGGGCATGCAGGTACAGCAGGCGGTGAAAAAGGCGAATGGTATGCTGGCATTTATAGCGAGAGGATTCGAGTACAGGAGCAGGGAGGTACTACTGCAGTTGTACAAGGCCTTGGTGAGACCACACCTGGATTATTGTGTGCAGTTTTGGTCCCCTAATCTGAGGAAAGACATCTTTGCCATAGAGGGAGTACAAAGAAGGTTCACCAGATTGATTCCTGGGATGGCAGGTCTTTCATATGAAGAAAGACTGGATGAACTGGGCTTGTACTCGTTGGAATTTAGAAGATTGAGGGGGGATCTGATTGAAACGTATAAGATCCTAAAGGGATTGGACAGGCTAGATGCGGGAAGATTGTTCCCGATGTTGGGGAGGTCCAGAACGAGGGGTCACAGTTTGAGGATAGAGGGGAAGCCTTTTAGGACCGAGATTAGGAAAAACTTCTTCACGCAGAGAGTGGTGAATCTGTGGAATTCTCTGCCACAGCAAACTGTTGAGGCCAGTTCATTGGCTATGTTTAAGAGGGAGTTAGATATGGCCCTTGTGGCTACAGGGGTCAGGGGGTATGGAGGGAAGGCTGGGGCGGGGTTCTGAGTTGGATGATCAGCCATGATCATAATAAATGGCGGTGCAGGCTCGAAGGGCCGAATGGCCTAGTCCTGCACCTATTTTCTATGTTTCTATGTTTCTACCGTAAGGAACATCACATGTGGGAGTCATGTATGAGGACCACAAAGATGTAACCCTGAGGCTTTATCAGACATTGAACAGACCACATTTGGAATACTGTGAGCAGTTTTGAGTCCCTTATCTAAGAAAGGATATGTTGGTATTGGAGAAGGTTCAGAGGAGGTTCACGAGAATAATCCAAGGAATGAAAGGGATGATATATGAAGGGCACTTGCTGCCTCTGGATATGTACTCACTGGAGTTTAGAAGAATGAAGGGGGATCTCATTGAAATTTATCGAAAGGTCTAGAGAGACTTGATATGGAGAGGATGTTTCCTATAGTGGGGCAGTCACTAGGACCAGAGGGCATAGACTCAGAATAGAAAGATGTCCCTTTGAAACAGACATGAGGAGGAGTTTATTTGGACAGAGGGTGGTGAATCCGTCAAATTCGTTGTCATAGATGGCTATAGAAGCCAAGTCGTTGAGAATATTTAAAACAGAGGTTGATGAGTTCTCGATTAGTAAGGGCATCAAAGTTTACGGGAAGAAGTCAGAAGAATAAGGTTGAAAGGGATAATAAATCAGCTGTGATGGAATGGTGTTCCAGTCTCAACGGGTTGAATGGCTTAATTCTACTCCTATGTCTATGGTATGTCTTGTGTAGTGCTGTAAATGTTGACCATGTGCCCAGGAC
This sequence comes from Mobula hypostoma, assembly GCF_963921235.1. Lineage (NCBI taxonomy): Eukaryota > Metazoa > Chordata > Chondrichthyes > Myliobatiformes > Myliobatidae > Mobula > Mobula hypostoma. The sequence continues at coordinate 105,999,180 of NC_086101.1, read as the reverse complement.
AGGATTGGAGGGCCTTTCCTAGCTGCCCATCACCTCCCTCTGGTTCCCCTCCACCTCTCCTATCTGATACCTTGTTCTTCAGCCCTTTACCTCTTCCACCTGTTTGCCCTCCCCCACCCGCCTGCCTTTACATTCTCATTTAGAAACCTCCAATCAACAGTTCTGTTTGAGAAGGGCAAAGAACGAAGGTATAGTCAACGTGACTTTGTGTTTGACTAACCAATCTTGTAGAATTTTTTGAGAAAGTTACTAGGAAAGTTGATGAAGGCAAAGCAGTGGATGTTGCCTACATGGTCATTAGCAAGGCCTTTGACAAAGTTCCACATGGAAGGCTAGTCCAGAAAATTTTGTCACTTGGCATTCAAGATGAGGTAGTAAATTGGATTAGTGGGAGAAGCCAGAGAGTGGTAGTAGATGGTTTCAATAGACAATAGGTGCAGGAGTAGGCCATTCAGCCCTTCAAGCCAGCACCACCATTCACTGTGATCATGGCTGATCATCCACTATCAGTATCCAGTTCCTGCCTTATCCCCATAACCTTTGATTCCGCTATCTTTAAGAGCTCTATCCATCTCTTTTTTGAAAGCATCCAGAGACTTGGCCTCCACAGCCTTCTGGGGCAGAGTGTTCCATATATCCACCACTCTCTGGGTGAAAAAGTTTTTCCTCAACTCCGTTCTAAATGGCCTACCCCTTATTCTTAAACTGTGGCCTCTGGTTCTGGACTCACTCATCAGCAGGAACATGCTTCCTGCCTGCAGCGTGTCCAATCCCTTAATAATCTTATATGTTTCAATAAGATCCCCTCTCAGCCTTCTAAATTCCAGAGTATACAACCCCAGTCGCTCCAATCTTTCGACATATGACAGTCCCGCCATCCCGGGAATTAACCTTGTGAACCTATGCTGCACTCCCTCAATAGCAAGAATGTCCTTCCTCAAATTTGGAGACCAAAACTGCACACAGTACTCCAGGTGTGGTCTCACCAGGGCCCTGTACAGCTGCAGAAGGATCTCTTTGCTCTTATACTCAATTCCCCTTGTTATGAAGGCCAGCATGCCATTAGCTTTCTTCACTGCCTGCTGTACTTGCTTGCTTTCAGTGACTGATGTACAAGAACACCTAGATCTCGTTGTGCTTCCCCTTTTCCTAACTTGACTCCATTTAGATAATAATCTGCCTTCCTGTTCTTACCACCAAAGTGGATAACCTCACATTTATCCACATTAAACTGCATCTGCAATGGATCTGCCCACTCACCCAGCCTGTCCAAGTCACCCTGCATTCTCATAACATCCTCCTCACATTTCACACTGCCACCCAGCTTTGTGTCCTCGGCAAATTTGCTAATGTTACTTATAATTCCCTCATCTAAATCATTAATATATATTTTAAACAGCTGCGGTCCCAGCACTGAACCCTGCGGTACCCCACTGGTCACCGCCTACCATTCCGAAAGGGACCCGTTAATCGCTACTCTTTGTTTTCTGTCAGCCAGCCAATTTTCAATCCATGTCAGTACTCTGCCCCCAATACCATGTGCCCTAATTTTGCCCACTAATCTCCAATGTGGGACTTTATCAAAGGCTTTCTGAAAGTCCAGGTACAGTACATCCACTGGCTCTCCCTTGTCCATTTTCATAGTTACATCCTCAAAAAATTCCAGAAGATTAGTCAAGCACGATTTCCCCTTCGTAAATCCATGTTGACTGGGACCAATCCTGTTACTACTATCCAGGTGTGTCGTAATTTCATCTTTTATAATTGACTCCAGCATCTTTCCCACCACCGACGTCAGGCTAACTGGTCTATAATTCCCTGTTTTCTCTCTTCCTCCCTTCTTGAAGAGAGGGACAACATTAGCCACCCTCCAATCCACAGGAACTGATCCTGAATCTATAGAACATTGGAAAATGATTACCAATGTGTCCACGATTTCTAAAGCCACCTCCTTAAGTACCCTGGGATGCAGACCATCAGGTCCCGGGGACTTATCAGCCTTCAGACCCAACAGCCTATCCAACACCATTTCCTGCCTAATATAAATTTCCTTCAGTTCATCCATTACCCGAGGTCCTTTGGCCACTATTACATCTGGGAGATTGTTTGTGTCTTCCCTAGTGAAGACAGATTCAAAGTACCTGTTCAACTCGTCTGCCATTTCCTTGTTCCCCATAATAAATTCACCCGCTTCTGTCTTCAAGGGCCCAATTTTGGTCTTAACTATTTTTTTCCTTTTCACATACCTAAAGAAGCTTTTACTATCCTCCTTTATATTCTTGGCTAGTTTACCTTCGTACCTCATTTTTTCTCCGCGTATTGCCTTTTTAGTTACCTTCTGTTGCTCTTTAAAAGTTTCCCAATCCTCCGGCTTCCCACTCACCTTTGCTATGTTTCCCCTCTGACTGGAGGCCTGTGACTAGTGGTGTGCTGCAAGGACCGGTGCTGGGTCCATTGTTTCTGTGCTGTAGTGTTGTATGACTCTTTGAAAGAGTGTTCCAGGTTGACAACCGGTGAAAAGGAGGGAAGTGTAGTGCACTATCCAGCCTGTATGGTGTTGTGACTCCAAACCCAGCAACCACAGACATACTTTATACCCAATTAAATTGGTGCAGAGTGGTGGAGGGAGTGATCTTTAGTGTAGTTGACCTGGGAATAAAGCTCTGCCTCACTCTGAATTCAATCATGCCACCCCCCACCCCCCGCCAATAAATAAAAGAAGCCATTGACAAACATGAGAACATGGGAGATGTCATTCAGTAATTCATTTGGAACAAAACTTGGGAACAAAGGAAACACTGTGCACAAAGTATAGCTTGATTCCTGACATGAGCTTCCGTTGTGAGGAAGATCTTGTGCTGAGCATTAAAGAATAATGACGGTCCATTTGAGGATTGAACATTAAGTCTCCCACAGTTGGCGTGACTGGGTCCTCTCGAACCTGTGAATTTGGATCACATTTGTCTTGAGCTGAGAGTTACATTTGCCAAGTTATAGTTTACAGTAACATGGTTCCTCAGTAGTGGGGAGTAACCAGGTCATAGCCCTCACTGCAAGGGTGGGGTCAGCACTACCTTCCCCATGACGGGAGGTGTTTTGGAGTTTAGGTTGGCAGACACAACAAATCGCTCCTTTCAAACACGCAGAGCTAGAGGGCAGATGGACTGCACTGCCAGGAGCTTGGTGGAGGTCACTTCACCTGTAAGTCTGTCAGGGTCGTCTACTGTATCTGGCGCTCTTGATGTAGCCTCTTCTACGTTGGTGAGGCCCAATGCTGATTGGTGTTCGCTTTATTGAGTACCTTTGCTCTGTTTGCTGCAAAAGGGAGGATCTGAGTGAATATGCAACAGTTGTTCACAACTTCATCAAAAAGGACAGGTTACACCTGAACCCGAAGGGGACCAATATCCTGGCAGGAAAGTTTAATAGAGCTGTTAGAGAGGGTTTAAACTAATTTGCCAGGGGGATGGGAACCGGAATGACAGAGCGGAGGAAGGGGAAAACAGAAATAAATCTAAGGTAGTGAGCAGTAAAGATGTCAGGAAAGACAGGCAGGTGATGGGGCAAATTTGTAGCCATTGGGATGAGTTGCAGTGCAAAAATGTTGCAGTGAAATCAAAGTGAAAAGTACCAAATACTGGTCTTAAGGTGTTATACTTAAATGCACGCAGCATAAGGAATAAAGTGGATGATCTTGTCGTACAGCTACAGATTGGCAGGTATGATATTGTGGCCATCACTGAGACGTGGCTAAAGGATGTATGTCTCTGGGAGCTGAACGTCCAAGGATACACGGTGTATCAGAAGGATAGGAAGGTAGGCAGAGGGGGAGGCGTGGTTTTATGGGTAAGAAATGATATTAAATCATTAGAGAGGTGATATAGGATCGGAAGGTGCAGAATCCTTATGGGCTGAGCTAAGAAATTGCAGGGTAAAAGGACCCTGATGGCAGTTATTTATAGGCCTCCAAACAGCTGCAGGGATGTGGACTACAAAATACACCAGGAAATAGAAAAGGCTTGTCAGAAGGGCAGTGTTATGATAATTGTGGGGGATTATAACATCCGAGTGGATTGGGAAAATCAACTCGGCACTGGATCTCAAGAGAGAATTTGTAGAATGTCTGCAAGATGGCTTTTTAGAACAGCTTGTTGTTGAGCCCACTAGGGGATCGGCTGTACTGGATTAGGTATTGTGTAATGAACCAGAGGTGATTAGAGAGATTGAGGTGAAGGAACCCTTAGGAGGCAGTGATCATAACATGATTGAGTTCACTGTGAAATTAGAAAAAGAGAAGCCGAAATCTGATGCGTCGGTATTTCAATGGAGTAAAGGAAATTACAGTGGAATGAGAGAGGAACTGGCCAAAGTTGACTGGAAAGGGACACTGGCGGGAAAGACAGCAGAGCAGCAGTGGCAGGAGTTTATGCGAGAAGTGAGGAAGGTGCAAGACAGGTATATTCCAAAAAAGAAGAAATTTTCGAATGGAAAAAGGATGCAACCATGGTTGACAAGAGAAGTCAAAGCCAAAGTTAAAGCAAAGGAGAGGGCATACAAGGAAGCAAAAATCAGTGGGAAGACAGAGGATTGGGAAGTTTTTAAAACCTTACAAAAGGAAACCAAGAAGGTCATTAAGAGGGAAAAGATTAACTATGAAAGGAAGCGAGCAAATAATATCAAAGAGGATACTAAAAGCTTTTTCAAGTATATAAAGAGTAAAAGACAGGTGAGAGTAGATATAGGACTGATAGAAAATGATGCTGGAGAAATTGTAATGGGAGATAAGGAGATGGCAGAGGAACTGAACGAGTATTTTGCATCAGTCTTCATTGAGGAAGACATCAGCAGTATACCGGACACTCAATGGTGGCAGGGAAGAGAAGTGTGCGCAGTCACAATTACAACAGAGAAAGTACTCAGGAAGCTGAATAGTTTAAAGGTAGATAAATCTCCCGGACCAGATGGAATGCACCTGCGTGTTCTGAAGGAAGTAGCTGTGGAGATTGTGGAGGCATTAGCGATGATCTTTCAGAAGTTGATAGATTCTGGCATGGTTCCGGAGGACTGGAAGATTGCAAATGTCACTCCGCTATTTAAGAAGGGGGCAAGGAAGCAAAAATGAAATTATAGACCTGTTAGCTTGACATGGGTGGTTGGGAAGTTGTTGGAGTCGATTGTCAAGGATGAGGTTACAGAGTACCTGGAGGCATATGACAAGATAGGCAGAACTCAGCATGGATTCCTTAAAGGAAAATCCTGCCTGACAAACCTATTACAATTTTTTTGAGGAAACTACCAGTAGGCTAGACAAGGGAGATGCAGTGGATGTTGTATATTTGGATTTTCAGAAGGCCTTTGACAAGGTGCCACACATGAGGCTACTTAACAAGATAAGAGCCCATGGAATTACGGGAAAGTTACATACGTGGATAGAGCATTGGCTGATTGGCAGGAAACAGAGAGTGGGAATAAAGGGATCCTATTCTGGTTGGCTGCCAGTGGTGTTCCACAGGGGTCCGTGTTGGGGCCGCTTCTTTTCATATTGTACGTCAACGATTTGGATTATGGAATAGATGGCTTTGTGGCTAAGTTTGCTGACGATAAGATAGGTGGAGGGGCCGGTAGTGCTGAGGAAACAGAGAGTCTGCAGAGAGACTTGGATAGATTGGAAGAATGGGCAAAGAAGTGGCAAATGAAATACAATGTTGGAAAGTGTATGGTTATGCACTTTGGCAGAAGAAATAAACGGGCAGACTATTATTTAAATGGGGAAAGAATTCAAAGTTCTGAGATGTAATGGGACTTGGGAGTCCTCGCACAGGATACCCTTAAGGTAAACCTCCAGGTTGAGTCGGTAGTGAAGAAGGCGAATGCAATGTTGGCATTCATTTCTAGAGGAATAGAGTATAGGAGCAGGGATGTGATGTTGAGGCTCTATAAGGCACTGGTGAGACCTCACTTGGAGTACTGTGGGCAGTTTTGGTCTCCTTATTTAAGAAAGGATGTGCTGACGTTGGAGAGGGTACAGAGAAGATTCACTAGAATGATTCCGGGAATGAGAGGGTTAACATATGAGGAACGTTTGTCTGCTCTTGGACTGTATTCCTTGGAGTTTAGAAGAATGAGGGGAGACCTCATAGAAACATTTTGAATGTTGAAAGGCATGGACAGAGTGGATGTGGCAAAGTTGTTTCCCATGATGGGGGAGTCTAGTACGAGAGGGCATGACTTAAGGATTGTAGGGCACCCATTCAGAACAGAAATGCGAAGAAATTTTTTTAGTCAGAGGGTGATGAATCTATGGAATTTGAAGCCACGGGCAACAGTGGAGGCCAAGTCATTGGGTGTATTTAAGGCAGAGATTGATAGGTATCTGAGTAGCCAGGGCAACAAAGGTTATGGTGAGAAGGCAGGGGAGTGGGACTAAATCGGAGAATGGATCAGTGCATGATAAAATGGCGGAGCAGACTCGATGGGCTGAATGGCCGACTTCTGCTCCTTTGTCTTATGGTCTTAAAACCTGTGTGGCTTCAAGAACATACCAGACATACCCAATCAAAAGCCATGGATGAACTAGGAAGTTTTTAGTCTGTTAAAGCTGTATCAATGGCATTCAAGACTGGTGATCCAGAATTATACAAGAAATTTAGGTACAACCTAAAACAATTCTGATTGAAGGTAGACCTAATTTCTGATTGATGGAATCGGACACACATCAACTTTGGCAGAGTTTGCAGGCCATTACTTCCTACAAGGCAGAACCTAACATCATGAATAGCAGTAATACTTCACTCCCAGATGAGCTGAACACCTTTTATGTATGCATTGAAAGGTAGAATAAGACTACATCTATGCGGATCCCTGCAGCATCTGGTGACCCTATGATTTCAGTCTGGGAGGCCAATATCAAAACATCTTTAACATAAAATAATCTGCAGATGCTGTTGTCAAAGGAACACTCACAACGCGCTGGAGGAACTCAGCAGGTCAGTCAGGATCAGTTGAAAAGATTAGTCGACGTTTCCGGCCGAAACCCTTCGTCAGGAGTGAAGGAAGAACTTTGGGGAGGGTTTGAAGAATGCTGGTAGTTGAAAAAAACAGTAATTTTAAAGACAAAAGGGTGGGGGAGGAGAAGCAGGGAGGTGATTGACAGGAGAACAATGCAAAGTAGTAGAAGGAGGCGGAACTATGAGGGAGGTGATATAAAATAGGGATAGGGGAAGGGAGGGGGAGGGAATTACTGGAAGTTGGAGAATTCTATGTTCATACCAAGGGGCTGGAGACGACTTAGACAGTATATGAGGTGTTGCTTCTCCAACCTGAGTTTAGACTCATCATGGCAGTAGAGGAGGCCATGTATGAACATGTCTGAATGGGAATGGGACAGTCAGGCTTGTGTATCTTTGGGAGGAGGTACAACAGAGCGGTATGGGGTGTGGAAATAACGAGTTTAGCGGCTGAGGATGGAAGGTCTCCGGAGTTGATAAGGGCAGTGATTGTGCGGGAGACAATGGTTTGATGTTTTTTGGTGGGGTCCTGTTCCAGGAGTAAGTAAGAGGAGGTGTCAGAGAGCTGCCATTTGGCCTCAGTGAGGTAGAGATCCATCCGCCAGACTACTACGGTACCTGGTAACGCATTAAAAGCCTGTGCCAGTCAGCTGGGAAGAATGTTCAAAGACATCTTCATTCTCACTACTGCAGTTGGAGGTTCCCATTTGCTTCAAAAAGGTGACAAATCATACCAAGTGCCCAAGAAGAGCAGGGTGATCTGCCTCAACAGCTTGTTGCTCAGTGGCATTCACATCCACTGTGATGAAGTGCCCTGAGAGGTTGCTCATGGCCTCTGTCAACTCCCACCTCAGCAAGGACCTGGACCTGCTGCAATTTGTCTATCACCACAACAGGTCTACAGCGGACGTGATCTCACAGACTCTCCACTCAGCCTGGATCACCTGGACAATAGTAATACTTGTGTCAGGCTGCTGTTTATTGACTGCAGCTCAGTGTTCAACACCATCAAACCCTCAGTTCTAATCGACAAACTCCTAAACCTGGGCCTCTGTACCTCCCTCTGCAACTTGATTCTTGACTTCCTAATTGGGAGAGCACAGTCTGTGTAGATAAGAAATAACATCACCTTGCTGACAGTCAATACTGGTGCACCTCAAGAATGCATGCTTAGCCTGCTGCTCAACTGTCTCTGCACTCACAACTGTGTGGATAGGCATACTCAAACATCATCTATTATTGACAGAATTTCAGACGGTGACAAGGAGGCATACAGGAGTGAGATAGATCAGCTAGCTGAATGGCGTTGCAGCAACAATCTTGCACTCAACATCAGTAAGACTAAGGAATTGATTGTGGACTTCAGGAAAGGCAAGTCAATAGGAACACACACAAGTCCTCACTGAAGGATTAGAAGTGGAAAGAGTGAGCAATTTCAAGTTCCTGGGTGTCAACATTTCTGAGGATCTATCCTGGGCCCAACATTGATACAAATACAAGTACAAAGAAGGCACGACTGCAGCTATATTTCATTAAGAGTTTGAGAAGAATTGGTGTATGCCACTCATAAATTTCTACTGATGTACCATGGAGAGCACTCTAATGGTTGCATCACTGTCTGGTATGGAGGGGCCATTGCACAGGATTGGAAAAAGCTGCAGAAAGTTGTGAACTAAGCCAGTTCCATCAAAGGCACTGCTTATTTAATTTATTTGTAGGTTAATATATTTATTGTAGTTTATTGTTTTTATTAATATGTATTGCAATATATTGCTGCCGCAGAACAACAAATTTCATGACGAGAAAACTTGCGTATGTTGGAAATCCAGAGCAACACGCACAAGATGCTGGAGGAACTCAGCAGGCCATGCAGATTCTATGGAAAAAAAGTACAGTCGATGTTTTGGCCCAAAACCCTTTGGCAGGACTCCTCAGCTTTTTTTCTCCAGTCCTGCCAAAGGGTTTCAGCCCAAAACATAGTCTGTAAATTTCATTACATATGCTGATGGTATTAAACCTGATTCAGATTCTCCCTTTGGCCACATGTCAGAGTAGGAAGTTGCATTAAAACATGTCTGTCTGTTGCCTCCTCTACTACCTCGTATTCTGTCTGCGTAGCCTCAAATATGACGGCATGAACATTGATTTCTTCAATGTCCAGTAATTTTTCCTCTCTCCTCCTTTCTCTGTTTTTCCACTCCCCATTCTGGTCCCCCTCTCACCGTTTCTCTTCTCCTCACCTGCCCATCACCTCCCTCTCTCTGGTTCCCCTTCCTCCTTCCCTTTTTTCCATGGTCCACTCTCCTCTCCTATCAGATTCCTTTTTCTTTAACCCTTTACCTTTTCCACTTGTCACCTCCCGGCTTCCACCCCCCGCCACGGACTTTACCCCTCACTTGGCTTCACCTATCACTTGTGAACTTGTCCTTCTCCTTCCTGTCCTGCCTCTTCCTTATTCAGGATTTTTCCCTCTTTTCCAGTCCTGATGAAGGGTCTTGGCCTGAAACATCAACTGTTTATTTCCCTCAATGAATGCTGCCTGCCCTGCTGAGTTCCCTCAATGTTTTTGTGTGTGCCAATGGTTGGTGGAGATCCCAGGCTGCTCCCTCTACATCCAGCATTAAATGTAAAGAGAATTCAGACATAGGTGATTTTATGTGATCGTGTCCGGAGAGCTGTGAAGATGCTGTTTAGATTAACCTCACTCTGCCCTTGGTCATAGTTCATCCCATTTTTGCTTCTGGCTCGGAGAGGTGTAAATTCCTGTCATCCTATGTTTGAAAATTTATTTCATCAATCGTTCCTCATCCTCTTGCTGTTATTGCAACCCTAGTTATTGAGTTCTCTGCAGAGGAAAATAACTCCAGGCTGTTCATCCTCTGATAGATTCAAATTCAGATATGTTTATTTATCAGATGTACATAGAAACATAGAGTGAAATGTATTGTTTGTGTTAACAACCTACAACCTAGGGATGTGCTGCGGCAGCTGGCACTGTCATGGTATGCCCACAAAGCTCATCAGAGCAACATAGAATACAACAAGCGGCAGCCGCAAAATAAGCCTGTTCCTCCCATCCACCCACACAAGCAGCATCCAACTCCAAGACAGGTCTCCAGTCTCCAGGCTTTGGCCAGTGGCCTTGGACTTTAAGATTTCCAATTGAGCTTTGAGTTCTGATCTTCGGTATTGACTGATGATGGGACTCCAAATTCCCATCGGGCTCAAACTCTGGGCTCGCTGACTCACTGGCCCTCATGCCTCCTGCTTGCACGGATATGCAATCGCAGGCTGCTGGGACAGTCTGTTATCATTTGTCACACGTCTACATTGCTGGCCTTCGAACACAGAGCAGAGGCTTGACCTCAAACTCTTCCACTTCCATACCCCGAACCCTAACCTGACCCGCAGCTTCCCTCTCTGTCCCCCAAATCTTACCTGCGAATTGAAAGAACAGCCAAGTCTGAACCACATTCTTGATGGAGACTGTAGCTCAGTGCCTCCTCGTAATCACTCCATCTTGGGAGCTTCATATGCTTCAAGTAAATCAGTTCCCAGTCTCCTGTGATCTGAGACAGCCTCAGCTCGGGTATCCTTTTCTCATTTTGTAACTCTCCCGCACAGTGGTTGTTATAAACCTCTGATGAGGACCAGAATCGAACTTTTCAGTCCGGTAATTCTTCTGTTGCTTTGCCGAAATGTCTGTGCCTTTCATTAGCTCTGTTCCTATCCCCTCCAGCACAGCCTGACACGGAGTATTCCCATAGGTTAATGAACAGTGGGGGCATGAATTATACGTAAAACATTGAACACTACAGCACAGTACAGGGCCTTCGGCTCGTGATGCTGTGCCAGATATTTAACCTACTCCAACTTCAATCGAAGTTCAGGTTCATGTTTAATTGTCATTCAACTATACACGTGTATATAGCTAAAGGAAGCAGCATTCCTCTGGGGCCAAGATGCAAAACACATTACGTATAGTTGCACAGAGCACATACAGTTACAATAGCACATACAGTCATAAATTAATATTAGTGCAAGTCATTGAGTGACATGTCTTAAAGATTGTTGATGCACAGGATATTGGCATAGAGCCACATTCCTGCAAGGACAAGTGTGCAGAAGTTCCTCATCTCTTGAACTACCAAAAAAGGCAATCCAGCTTGTCTTTCAGGGAGCGAACATAGACAGCCCCCAACCTGGCACAAATTCTGGTGCATCCACTGTGTCTCTGTTCTCTCCCGTATGGCCTCTGACGCCTCCTTCCTGGGTGGCTGTAACAGGTGAAGCCATGGCATGAGGACCTAGTCCTTGGACATGGAGTCTGGTGCCTCTGTTCTGTGGTATAAACAGGTGATGCCACAGCATGAGGGCCTTCTCCACCCAACCACCAAGGCCACACAGCTCCTGTTCCATCAGTCTCCACAATAAACCAATAAACCGGACTTGCAGTACTTTGAATTACCAAAGCCCGATGGCTACACATAGCCTATACATTTTTTTTAAATCTCTGTGCTTACTTAAGGGTCCCGAATGTATCTTCTTCTACTCCCACCCCTGGCAGCATGTTCTACTCGCCTACCATCCTCTGTGTGAAAACCTATCTCTGACATACCCTCTCTGCTTTTTTGCGATCAGTTTGAAATTATGCCCTGTCATATTAGCTATTTCTGCCCTGGGGAAAACGTCTCTGGCTGCACCTCTAGCAAATCACCTCTTATTTTCCTTTCCATGAAGAAAAGCCCTAGCTTGTTCATCCTATCCTTATAAGACATGCTCTCTAATACAGGCAGCATCCTGGTAAATCTCCTCTATACCGTCTTTATAGCTTTCAAATCCTTCCTATAATCCTTCCAGAAATGAACACAATATCCCAAGTGTGGTCTAAACAGAGTTTTATAGAGCTGCAACATTACCTTACAGAGATTGAACTCAATCCCCCGACTATTGAAGTCCAGCACATCATACACCTTCTTAACCACCCTATCAAATAGCACAGCAACTTTGAGGGATCAATGGCCATGGTCCCCAAGATCCCTCTTCCACACTTTTAATTATCCTGCCTTTAACCCTGTGCTCTGACTTCAAGTTCAACTCTCCAAAGTGAATCACTTCACGCTTTTCCAAATTGAACTCCATCTGCCACTTCTCAGCCCAGCTGTGCCTCCTGCCATGGTCCTGTTGTAAGCTATGACAGCCTTCATATGTCAGGTTCAGATTCAGTTTTATTTATCAGCAGTAGATTGGAACACACAGTGAAATGTGTCATTTGTGTTAACAGCCAATACAACTTAAGGATGTGCTGGGGGAATCCTGCAAGTGTCACCACACGTTCCGACGCAAACATAGACTGCCCACCAGCAACAACAACTGAACAAAAACAACAATCAATAAACAAGCCCCTTTCCTCCAACCCACTCACCCAACACCAGGCTTCCAACTGGTGGACTGGCTACCTCCAGGCCTCAGCCTTCTACACTCTTCACAACACCACCAACCTTTGTTTCATTTGCAAACTTCCACTTGTAAAAGTCACAAATAGCAGAAATCCCAGAACAGATCCCCATGGGATGCCACCGGTCAGCACCAGGCTGTGCCGTCTGCTGCTCCCACTCAGTTTCTCACAGGGAATGCCTGTTTCAGGAGCAGTCGATCCCATTGCACCCGCATTCAGCTGAGGCTGCTGCCTAAGTCTTTGTCTTTGGTCACCTAATGACGACGGAGTTTTTGCAGCAACTCAGGTTCAATTCCTGCTGCTGTCTTTAAGGTGTTTGTACCTTCTCCCTGTGATTGTGTGGGTTTCTTCCAGGTGGTCTGGGTTCTTCCCGCATCCCAGAAGCGTCGATGTTAGTAGGTTAATTGGTCCGATCGATATAACTGGGCAGCTCAGGCTCATTGAGCCAGAACGGCTTGTTATTCTGTTGTATTTCTGATGATAAATAAAATTTTCCTTATTTGGCCCATATCCCTCTAAACCAGGGGTTCCTAACACTTTTTATGCCATAGTTGTGAACTCCTATTTTATGTCATGGGCCCCAAGTTGGGAACCCCTGCCCTTCCATGTACCCATTCAATTGCCTATCCAAGAGCAGGATGGCAACATAGCGGTTAGCATAGCTTTACAGCAGTGGCAATCATGGCAATCACCAGTCCTGGTTCAATTCCTGCCACTGCCTTTAAGGAGTTTGTACATTCTCCCCATAAATACATAGGTGTCCTCTGGGTCCTCCAAATTCCTCTCACACAACAACAAAGGTTAGGATTAGAAAGTTGTGGGAATGCTATGTTGGCACCAGAAGCATGGCAACACTTATGGGTTGCCCAGCACATCCTCGGACTTCGTTGGTTGTAGATGCAATCAATGTATTTTGCTGTATATTTCAATTTACATGTGACAAATACCATGAAGCTAATCTTTATCTTCATCTTTAGATGTACATGATACATGGACAGCCATTGGCTTTTTTCCTCAGGGTGGAAATAGATAATATAAGCGTGCGTAATTTTAAGGTGATTAGAAGAAAGTGTAATGGGGGATATCAGAGGTAGGTATTTTTTTACACAGACTGTGGTGGGTGCATGCGAAAGATGGCAGTAGAGACAGATACATTAGGGGATTGAAAAGGTGCTTGGATAGGCACATGAAAGAAAGGTGGAGGGTTATTTGGGAGGGAAGAGTTAGATGGATTTTAGATTAGGTTAAGTGGTCTGCTGTAAATGGGCTGTACCCCAACTGGTGATTGTTGGCTATAGTATTCTGTGTCCTATGTTAATGTATCTATGCTCTTGTCTGCAGATTACTGGAGGAGAAGCGAATTGAGATCAGCAGTCAGGCCAACAAATTGCGGAATGGTTTGTCCAAAATCGATGACACTCGGGATAAGGTGGAGGTGATGTCCGTCGAGCTGGAGCAGGCAAAGGTGAAAGTAGCCGAGTTCCAGAAGCAATGTGAGGAGTACCTGGTGATCATTGTACAGCAGAAGCGTGAGGCTGACGAGCAGCAGAAGGTAGGGCCACAGAGCCCATCCCCTCCATTGTACACCACTCCACAGCGAGGCATGCTGATCCTCCAGTTTCCACTCACCTCCCTTCAGCAACATTCCTTCAGCTTTGTGTCCCTTTATTAGTACAGTACACCTGCTCATTAATGCAAATATCTACTTAGTCAATCACGTAGCAGCAACTCAATGCATAAAGCATGCAGACATGGTCAAGAGGTTTAGTTGTTATTTAGACCAAACTTTAGAAATGTGATCTAAGTGACTTTGATTGTGGGGTGATTGTTGGTGCCAGGCAGGGTAGTTTGATTATTTCAGAAACTAATCTCCTGGGATTTTCACACACAACAGAGTTGATGGACAATTGTGTGAGAAACAAAAAACATCCAGTAAGTGGCAGTTCTGTTGGTGAATGAGGGAGGTCAGAGAGGGTGACAGTAACTCAAATAACCACACATTTCAATAGTGGTGTGCAGAAGGACATCTCTGAAGCACAACATGTTAACCTTTTCGTGGGTGGCTACAGCAGCAGAAGAGCACACCGGGTTCCACTCTTGTACCGAATAAAGTGGCCACTGAATGCATACAGGTGATTATATAAAAATACAAACAAGTATAGGAATGATAAACTATAAGACAAAACAATTTGACACACCAGTCCAATAGTACCTTCAAATGCCTTGTCATACCTTTTGAACTCCCTTAATCTTCTCTCTTTGCACTTTTTTCAAGGAACTATTTATTACCAGTTTACTTTTACCTTTCACTGAAAGGGTTGAGCTCCACCTGATATCTCTCCAGGCCCTTCAACTCAGTGCTGATGAAGAGTCTTGGCCTGAAATGTTGACCGTTTATTCCTCTCCATAGATACTACCTGACCTGCTGAGTTCCTCCAGCATTTTATGTGTGTTGTTCTGGATTTCCAGCATCTGCAGAATCTCTCGTGTTTATGAAACCTCGTTGGCTCTCTGAGTCAGTGTCCATTTCATCCTTAGGTTTATGAGCTATCTACTTGGTGTGCAGAGTGCTCCATCAGATAGGGCTGTTGGTGCTTCTCAAATGCAGATTCAGATTTATTTATCACAAGTATATGGAAACAGACATTGAAGTGTATTGCTTCTGTTACTAGCTAAACCAATCTGAGGATGTGCTGGGGCGGGTCTCAAGTTGCTAAACATTCTGGCACCAAAATGGCATGCCCACAAGTTTCAGCAGAACAACTACAAGCAACAAAACAATAACAGCAAAACAAGCCCTTTTCCTACCCCTCACCCTGTCCTCCAACTCCAGGACACGTGTCCAGTCTCCAGCCTCTAACCTCTAGGCTTCGGCCATCCAGTTAAACCACTTTCCAAATGTTTTAACATTCTGTGACCTTTTTCCACCTCTGTTCGATTTCACTTTGTGCATTGATGTTAGTTCCCTGGCTCCTGTACAAGGAAGCCATTCAATGGTCTGATAACAGTGAGATGGAAGCTGTCCTTGAGCCTGGTGGTACGAGTGGTACGTGCTTTTGCAACTGCTGCCCGATGGGAGAGAGGAGAACAGACAATGACTGGGGTAGGTGGGGTCTTTGATTCTGCTGGCTGCTTTACCAAGGCAGCAAGAAGTGTAGACAGAGTCGGTGGAGGGGAGGTGGGTTTCTGTGACATGGTACTGATGGGGTAGTTATTCCTCTCACACTTCTGGGACATATGGAGATTCCATTTCTGAGGTTTTTGCAAACTTGTGCCCATTTGTAACATAGCATACCTGCGTGTCTTGACTAGAATCAGCTGCCATGGAAGGCGAGCACCAGGGTGTGTCTCTTCCTTCACTGACTGTTGTGCTTGTGGCCCAACTGAGTGTTTCTGTCCACACAGACTGTCAGCTCCCACAGTGAGAAGATCGCAGCAGAAGAAATCAAGTGCAAAGTGATGGCAGAAGGAGCCCAGAAGGAACTGGACGAGGCCTTGCCGGCATTGCAGGATGCCATGAGGGTATGAAATTGGAGATGGTGATCTGTGACTCACTCACATCCTTAGGTCGAACATGATCTTGCTGTCATCTCTCAGCAAAAGATTGAGAGTTCCAGGGTCTCCTGCATTAACGGTGCTGAGCTGTGTGTGAAGGGCAGGTCATGAGACCTGGCTTTTCACGCAGTGTGCTCACATGGCCGATTGATAACCAAATGGTTGATCAGGACTTTGCTGTATTCAGTGCAGGACAAGCCCTTGGATGTAGAACCTTATACAAAACATAAGACATGTCAGCCAGGGAGTGTAATCTACAGTTTGTTACTCAACAGCAGAGGTAGAAGAACATGGGTCATTTTCACAACTCTTTACTGTTGTTATAGTCCCATCCAAGCAAGCACAACTGAGCATTCATTGCCTGTGACAAAAAGCATCCCAATCAGCCCTACTGTTCCGATCCATCCCGACCACATCTCTATTTAACGGCCACGCACGTCTGCACCACCCTGGTGTACACTCTATCCCTGCCACACCTGTCAGTATCCATCATCCTTTTCATCCCCAACTACCCCTCTCTGCCCCTGCCATCCACTCCATTGTCACTACCCTCTCCGTCTGCACCGTTCACCCCATCGTCACCAAACCTCTCAGTCCCTACCATCCACTCCGTCATCACCAACCCTCTCCATCCCCAATGTCCATTCCAACCTCACCAACCCTCTCCATCCCTAATGTGTTCACTGCAATGTCACCAACCCTCTCTGTCCCCACCGTCCAAACCATCCTCTCAGTCCTCACCGTCCACCCCATCCTCTCTTTCCCCACCGTCCACCCCACCCTCTCAGTCCCCAATGTCCACTCCACCCTCTCCGTTCCCACTGTCCACTCCACCCTCTCCATCCCCACCGTCCACTCCATCCTCTCTGTCCCCAATGTCCACTCCATCCTCTCTGTCCCCACCGTCCACTCCGCCCTCTCCGTCCCCACCGTCCACCCCATCCTCTCCGTCCCCCCATCCTCTCTGTCCCCAAAGTCCACTCCATCCTCTCTGTCCCCACCGTCCACTCCGCCCTCTCCGTCCCCACCGTCCACTCCATCCTCTCTGTCCACACCGTCCACCCCATCCTCTCCGTCCCCAAAGTCCACTCCATCCTCTCTTTCCCCACCGTCCACCCCACCCTCTCAATCCCCAATGTCCACTCCACCCTCTCCGTTCCCACTGTCCACTCCACCCTCTCCATCCCCACCGTCCACTCCATCCTCTCTGTCCCCAAAGTCCACTCCATCCTCTCTGTCCCCAATGTCCACTCCATCCTCTCTGTCCCCACCATCCACTCCGCCCTCTCCGTCCCCACCGTCCACCCCATCCTCTCCGTCCCCCCATCCTCTCTGTCCCCAAAGTCCACTCCATCCTCTCTGTCCCCACCGTCCACTCCATCCTCTCTGTCCCCACCGTCCACTCCGCCCTCTCCGTCCCCACCGTCCACTCCATCCTCTCTGTCCACACCGTCCACCCCATCCTCTCCGTCCCCAAAGTCCACTCCATCCTCTCTGTCCCCACCGTCCACTCCATCCTCTCCGTCCCCACCGTCCACTCCATCCTCTCTGTCCCCACCCTCTCCGCCCCCCCATCCTCTCCGTCCCCAAAGTCCACCCCATCCTCTCCGTCCACCCCATCCTCTCCGTCCCCAAAGTCCACTCCATCCTCTCTGTCCCCACCGTCCACTCTATCCTCTCTGTCCCCAGTGTCCACTCCATCCTCTCTGTCCCCAAAGTCCACTCCATCCTCTCTGTCCCCACCGTCCATCCTCTCTGTCCCCAGTGTCCATTCCATCCTTTCTGTCCCCACCGTCCACCCCATCCTCTCCGTCCCCAAAGTCCACTCCATCCTCTCTGTCCCCACCGTCCACTCCATCCTCTCTGTCCCCAATGTCCACTCCACCCTCTCCGTCCCCACCGTCCACTGCACCCTCTCCGTCCCCACCGTCCACTCCATCCTCTCTGTCCCCAATGTCCACTCCATCCTCTCTGTCCCCACCGTCCACTCCATCCTCTCTGTCCCCAATGTCCACTCCATCCTCTCTGTCCCCACCGTCCACTCCGCCCTCTCCGTCCCCAAAGTCCACTCCATCCTCTCTGTCCCCACCGTCCACTCCGCCCTCTCCGTCCCCAAAGTCCACTCCATCCTCTCTGTCCCCACCGTCCACTCCGCCCTCTCCGTCCCCACAGTCCACCCCACCCTCTCTGTCCCCACCGTCCACCCCATCCTCTCCGTCCCCCCCATCCTCTCCGTCCCCAAAGTCCACTCCATCCTCTCTGTCCCCAATGTCCACTCCATCCTCTCTGTCCCCACTGTCCACCCCATCCTCTCCGTCCCCAAAGTCCACTCCATCCTCTCTGTCCCCACCGTCCACCCCACCTTCTCCATCCCCACCGTCCACCCCATCCTCTCCATCCCCAATGTCCACTCCATCCTCTCTGTCCCCAACGTCCACTACCGTCCATCCCACCCTTTCCCACCGTCCACTCCACCCTCTCCGTCCCCACCGTCCACCCCATCCTCTCTGTCCCCAATGTCCACTCCACCCTCTCTGTCCCCACCGTCCACTCCATCCTCTCCGTCCCCACCGTCCACCCCACCCTCTCCGTCCCCACCGTCCACTCCATCCTCTCCGTCCCCACCGTCCACCCCATCCTCTCCGTCCCCACCGTCTGCGCCACGCCCTCTGTCCACACCGTCCACACCATCCTCTCCGTCCCCAATGTCCACTCCATCCTCTCTGTCCCCAATATCCACTCCATCCTCTCTGCCCCCACCGTCCACCCCATCCTCTCCGTCCCCAAAGTCCACTGCATCCTCTTTGTCCCCAATGTCCACTCCATCCTCTCCGTCCCCACCGTCCACTCCATCCTCCCTGTCCCCACCGTCCACCCCACCCTCTCCGTTCCCACCGTCCACTCCATCCTCTCCGTCCCCACCGTCCACTCCATCCTCCCTGTCCCCACTGTCCACCCCACCCTCTCCGTTCCCACCGTCCACTCCACCCTCTTGTCCCCAATGTCCATTCCACCCTCTCCGTCCCCAATGTCCACCCTCTCTGTCCCCACCATCCACCCTATTCTCTCTGTCCCCAAAGTCCACTCCACCCTCTCTGTCCCCACGGCCCACTCCATCCTCTCTGTCCCCACCGTCCACTCCATCCTCTCTGTCCCCAATGTCCACTCCATCCTCCCTGTCCCCACTGTCCACCCCACCCTCTCCGTTCCCACCGTCCACTCCATCCTCTCCATCCCCACCGTCCACTCCATCCTCCCTGTCCCCACTGTCCACCCCACCCTCTCCGTTCCCACCGTCCACTCCACCCTCTCCGTCCCCACCGTCCACTCCACCCTCTTGTCCCCAAAGCCCACTCCACCCTCTCCGTCCCCAATGTCCACCCTCTCTGTCCCCACCATCCACCCCACCCTCTCTGTCCCCAATGTCCACTCCACCCTCTCTGTCCCCACGGTCCACCCCATCCTCTCTGTCCCCAATGTCCACTCCATCCTCCCTGTCCCCACTGTCCACCCCACCCTCTCCGTTCCCACCGTCCACTCCACCCTCTCCGTCCCCACCGTCCACTCCATCCTCTCTGTCCCCACCGTCCACCGCACCCTCTCCGTCTCCACTATCCACTCCATCGTCTCTGTCCCCACCGTCCACTGCACCCTCTCCGTCCCCACCGTCCACTGCACCCTCTCCGTCCCCACCGTCCACTCCATCCTCTCTGTCCCCAATGTCCACTCCACCCTCTCCGTCCCCAATGTCCACCCTCTCTGTCCCCACCATCCACCCCATCCTCTCCGTCCCCACCGTCCACCCCATTCTCTCTGTCCCCAAAGTCCACTCCACCCTCTCTGTCCCCACCGCCCACTCCATCCTCTCTGTCCCCACCGTCCACTCCATCCTCTCTGTCCCCAATGTCCACTCCATCCGCTCTGTCCCCACCGTCCACTGCACCCTCTCTGTCCCCACCGTCCACTCCATCCTCTCCGTCCCCACCGTCCACTCCATCCTCTCTGTCCCCACCGTCCACCCCACCCTCTCCGCCCCCCCATCCTCTCCGTCCCCAAAGTCCACTCCATCCTCTCTGTCCCCACCGTCCACTCCATCCTCTCTGTCCCCAAAGTCCACTCCATCCTCTCTGTCCCCACCGTCCACCCCACCCTCTCCGTCCCCACCGTCCACCCCATCCTCTCCGTCCACCCCATCCTCTCCGTCCCCAAAGTCCACTCCATCCTCTCTGTCCCCACCGTCCACTCCATCCTCTCTGTCCCCAGTGTCCACTCCATCCTCTCTGTCCCCAAAGTCCACTCCATCCTCTCTGTCCCCACCGTCCATCCTCTCTGTCCCCAGTGTCCATTCCATCCTTTCTGTCCCCACCGTCCACCCCATCCTCTCCGTCCCCAAAGTCCACTCCATCCTCTCTGTCCCCACCGTCCACTCCATCCTCTCTGTCCCCAATGTCCACTCCATCCTCTCTGTCCCCACCGTCCACTGCACCCTCTCCGTCCCCACCGTCCACTGCACCCTCTCCGTCCCCACCGTCCACTCCATCCTCTCTGTCCCCAATGTCCACTCCATCCTCTCTGTCCCCACCGTCCACTCCATCCTCTCTGTCCCCAATGTCCACTCCATCCTCTCTGTCCCCACCGTCCACTCCGCCCTCTCCGTCCCCAAAGTCCACTCCATCCTCTCTGTCCCCACCGTCCACTCCGCCCTCTCCGTCCCCAAAGTCCACTCCATCCTCTCTGTCCCCACCGTCCACTCCGC
Organism: Mobula hypostoma; assembly: GCF_963921235.1. Classification (NCBI taxonomy): domain Eukaryota; kingdom Metazoa; phylum Chordata; class Chondrichthyes; order Myliobatiformes; family Myliobatidae; genus Mobula; species Mobula hypostoma. Next base: position 105,978,404 of record NC_086101.1, on the reverse strand, counting down.
CCTCTCCGTCCCCACAGTCCACCCCACCCTCTCTGTCCCCACCGTCCACCCCATCCTCTCCGTCCCCCCCATCCTCTCCGTCCCCAAAGTCCACTCCATCCTCTCTGTCCCCAATGTCCACTCCATCCTCTCTGTCCCCACTGTCCACCCCATCCTCTCCGTCCCCAAAGTCCACTCCATCCTCTCTGTCCCCACCGTCCACCCCACCTTCTCCATCCCCACCGTCCACCCCATCCTCTCCATCCCCAATGTCCACTCCATCCTCTCTGTCCCCAACGTCCACTCCATCCTCCCAGTCCCCACCGTCCATCCCACCCTCTCCGTTCCCACCGTCCACTCCACCCTCTCCGTCCCCACCGTCCACCCCATCCTCTCTGTCCCCAATGTCCACTCCACCCTCTCTGTCCCCACCGTCCACTCCATCCTCTCCGTCCCCACCGTCCACTCCATCCTCTCCGTCCCCACCGTCCACCCCACCCTCTCCGTCCCCACCGTCCACTCCATCCTCTCCGTCCCCACCGTCCACCCCATCCTCTCCGTCCCCACCGTCTGCGCCACGCCCTCTGTCCACACCGTCCACACCATCCTCTCCGTCCCCAATGTCCACTCCATCCTCTCTGTCCCCAATATCCACTCCATCCTCTCTGCCCCCACCGTCCACCCCATCCTCTCCGTCCCCAAAGTCCACTGCATCCTCTTTGTCCCCAATGTCCACTCCATCATCTCCGTCCCCACCGTCCACTCCATCCTCCCTGTCCCCACCGTCCACCCCACCCTCTCCGTTCCCACCGTCCACTCCATCCTCTCCGTCCCCACCGTCCACTCCATCCTCCCTGTCCCCACTGTCCACCCCACCCTCTCCGTTCCCACCGTCCACTCCACCCTCTTGCCCCAATGTCCATTCCACCCTCTCCGTCCCCAATGTCCACCCTCTCTGTCCCCACCATCCACCCTATTCTCTCTGTCCCCAAAGTCCACTCCACTCTCTCTGTCCCTTCCGTCCACTCCACCCTCTCTGTCCCCACGGCCCACTCCATCCTCTCTGTCCCCACCGTCCACTCCATCCTCTCTGTCCCCAATGTCCACTCCATCCTCCCTGTCCCCACTGTCCACCCCACCCTCTCCGTTCCCACCGTCCACTCCATCCTCTCCATCCCCACCGTCCACTCCATCCTCCCTGTCCCCACTGTCCACCCCACCCTCTCCGTTCCCACCGTCCACTCCACCCTCTCCGTCCCCACCGTCCACTCCACCCTCTTGTCCCCAATGCCCACTCCACCCTCTCCGTCCCCAATGTCCACCCTCTCTGTCCCCACCATCCACCCCACCCTCTCTGTCCCCAATGTCCACTCCACCCTCTCTGTCCCCACGGTCCACCCCATCCTCTCTGTCCCCAATGTCCACTCCATCCTCCCTGTCCCCACTGTCCACCCCACCCTCTCCGTTTCCACCGTCCACTCCATCCTCTCTGTCCCCACCGTCCACCGCACCCTCTCCGTCTCCACTATCCACTCCATCGTCTCTGTCCCCACCGTCCACTGCACCCTCTCCGTCCCCACCGTCCACTGCACCCTCTCCGTCCCCACCGTCCACTCCATCCTCTCTGTCCCCAATGTCCACTCCATCCTCTCCGTCCCCACCGTCCACTCCATCCTCCCTGTCCCCACTGTCCACCCCACCCTCTCCGTTCCCACCGTCCACTCCACCCTCTCCGTCCCCACCGTCCACTCCATCCTCCCTGTCCCCATTGTCCACTCCACCCTCTCCGTCCCCAATGTCCACCCTCTCTGTCCCCACCATCCACCCCATCCTCTCCGTCCCCACCGTCCACCCCATTCTCTCTGTCCCCAAAGTCCACTCCACCCTCTCTGTCCCCACCGCCCACTCCATCCTCTCTGTCCCCACCGTCCACTCCATCCTCTCTGTCCCCAATGTCCACTCCATCCGCTCTGTCCCCACCGTCCACTGCACCCTCTCCGTCCCCACCGTCCACTCCATCCTCTATGTCCCCAATGTCCACTCCATCCTCCCTGTCCCCACTGTCCACCCCACCCTCTCGGTCCCCACCGTCCACTCCACCCTCTCCGTCCCCACCGTCCACTCCACCCTCTCTGTCCCCAATGTCCACTCCATCGTCTCCGTCCCCACCGTCCACTCCATCCTCCCTGTCCCCACCGACCACCCCACCCTCTCCGTTCCCACCGTCCACTCCATCCTCTCCATCCCCACCGTCCACTCCATCCTCCCTGTCCCCACTGTCCACCCCACCCTCTCCGTTCCCACCGTCCACTCCACCCTCTTGTCCCCAATGTCCACTCCACCCTCTCTGTCCCCACGGTCCACCCCATCCTCTCTGTCCCCACCGTCCACTCCATCCTCTCCATCCCCACCGTCCACCCCATTCTCTCCGTCCCCAAAGTCCACTCCACTCTCTCTGTCCCTTCCGTCCACTCCACCCTCTCTGTCCCCACCGCCCACTCCATCCTCTCTGTCCCCACCGTCCACTCCATCCTCTCTGTCCCCAATGTCTACTCCATCCGCTCTGTCCCCACCGTCCACCCCACCCTCTCCATCCCCACCGTCCACTCCATCCTCTCTGTCCCCAATGTCCACTCCATCCTCCCTGTCCCCACTGTCCACCCCACCCTCTCCGTTCCCACCGTCCACTCCACCCTCTCCGTCCCCACCGTCCACTCCACCCTCTCTGTCCCCAATGTCCACTCCACCCTCTCCGTTCCCACCATCCACCCCACCCTCTCCGTCCCCACCATCCCCTCCATCCTCTCTGTCCCCACCGTCCACCGCACCCTCTCCGTCCCCACCGTCCACTCCACCCTCTCCGTCCCCACCGTCCACTCCATCCTCTCTGTCCCCAATGTCCACTCCATCCTCTCTGTCCCCACCGTCCACCCCACCCTCTCCATCCCCACCGTCCACCCCATCCTCTCCATCCCCAAAGTCCACTCCACTCTCTCTGTCCCTTCCGTCCACTCCGCCCTCTCTGTCCCCAATGTCCACTCCATCCGCTCTGTCCCCACCGTCCACTCCATCCTCCCTGTCCCCACTGTCCACCCCATCCTCTCTGTCCCCACTGTCCACTCCATCCTCTCCATCCCCACCGTCCACTCTATCCTCTCTGTCCCCAATGTCCACTCCATCCGCTCTGTCCCTTCCGTCCACTCCACCCTCTCTGTCCCCACCGTCCTCTCCATCCTCTCTGTCCCCACCGTCCACTCCATCCTCTCTGTCCCCACCGTCCACTCTGCCACCTAACCAACACTCTCTGTCCCCATTGTTCATTCAATCATCACTGACCCTTTCTGTCCTGCCCATCCATCATCACTGACTCTCCCCATCTCCACCGTCCACTCCATCATCAGAAATCCTCTCTGTCATATCTGGCCACTCCATCATTTCCATCCCCACTGCTCACTCCATCATCACACATCTTTCAGTCTTTATAATCCCACTCTGTTCTTACCACCCCTCTTTGTCCCTACTATCCCTTCCAATCCCCTCTGTCCCACTCAGTCCTCACCTCCAATCTGCATGCTGTCAGCTCCTGTCCATCCCCAACACCCCTCTTTGTCCCCACTCATCCGGGAATTTATTACTTTCCAGTAACGATTCAGTATCTTTCTTAACTGTACTTTGACATCTTTTGCACAGCCTGGTCTAACTCTCAACCTATGACGCTAGCTTGTCCTCCTCTGCTCCCCTGTGTTCTTTCTGTGGTCTCCCTTCCATCGTGTTCAGGGGTCATTGACCTCTTCCTCTGTTCAAGCATGATTTGGGTTATCAACCTGTGATTAAACCTTGCAGCCCCCCCCCCCCGCCCCATATCTTGGCTCTGGGATCCATCCTGTCAACTACAATCCCACCTGATCTGGATCCCTTCACACCCCGGATTAATACCTCAGATTCCTACCGTAGTCAGATTTGACAGCTTTCCTACCGTAGCCCACAACTGGACAGTATGCATCCATTATTTCTGTTAGCTCCCTGACATTTATCCTTAAGGGTTAAGAATGTGCAACACTACAGCACAGTACACTAGTTTTGGCTCACAATTTTGTATCAATCCTTTAACCTAACCTTTCCATCTCCATAGCCCTCCATTTTTCTATCATTCATGTGCCTATCTAAGAGTTTCTTAAGTGTCCCTAATATATCTGTCTCTGCCACCACTCCTGGCTGCACGTTCCACCCGCCCACCAGGCTCTGTGTAAAATATTTACCTCTGACATTTCGTCTATATTTTCTTCTATCACCTTAAAATTATGTCCAAGTGGTCATACATTTAAACTATTAGCCATTATTGCCATAGGGAAAAGGTCTCTGGCTCTTCACCCTATGTACGCCTCTAAACATCCGGTACACCTCTATCAAGTCACCTCTCATCCTCCTTCACTGCAGATAGAAGATTCCAAGCTCCCTCATAAGACAGGATCTCTAATCAGGGGAGCATCTTGGTAAATCTCCTTTGTGCTCTCTAAAGCTTCCACGTCCTTCCTGTAATGAGACGACCAAACTGAACACGATATTCCATGTGTGATCTAACCAGGGTTGTGTAGAGTTGCAATATTACCTCACAGCTCTGGAACACCACCCACCAACTAATGAAAACCAGCACACCATACACCACCTTAACAACCCAATCAACTTGCATGGCATCTTTGAGGGACCTATGGCCATGGATCCCCAGGATCCCTTTGTATCTCTGCACTGCTGAGAATCCTGTTTCCGTCTCCGTCTCCATCTCCATCTCTCTCTGTATTCCTTGTACCATGCCACTGGTGTTGATCTCTCTCTCTCTCAATTCCAGGCTCTGGAGTCGTTGAATAAGAAGGACATGACAGAGATCAAATCGTATGGACGTCCACCCGTCCTGGTCGAGACAGTGATGCAGGCTGTCATGATCCTCCGAGGCTCGGAGCCCACTTGGGCTGAGGCAAAGAAGGAGCTGGGTAAGAGGCCAGAGAATGGCGACGGGATCGCTGTGAGGTGATGACGTGTGGTTTCCACATTACTTACTGCACCAGACAGAGAGAGAAGATGACCTCAGGATTCCCGATCATGTGGAAATGGCCCAGTGCTCATTGGATCGGGGTGCCGAAACCAATCACAGTGTGTCGGCACAGGGACTGGTCGTTGAGTCAGGTTGCCGGGACCATTAGCCAGATTGGAGTGTGGGGACGGGTCATGAGGTTTCAGGGACTGGTTACTGCCTCCAGATGCGGAAACCAGTCGGTCGTTGGTCAAGGCATGGTGATCAGTAATTGAATATTGGTGCAGGGATCAGTCACAGGAACTGAGCATGCAGACCGGTCTCAGTGTCAGATCACATGGACCGGTCACCGGGGCTTGTCATAAGGTGTCGGTGTGGGAACCGGTGGTCACAGGTTGGGGCGTGCAAGGACCAGTGGTCTCCGGGTTGGGGTGGTGATGAACGGTCACTACATTTTGATGGGACAGATGAACTTTGGACTTTGCTGATTACTGAAAATGTTCAGTATTGGACATGACAAAAAGGTTTGATTTTTGATCAGGAACCCTTGCTTTGTAGGTGAGCCAAACTTCATCAAACAGCTGATAAACTTTGATAAAGACAATATTTCAGATAAAGTGTTGAAAAAGATTGGGACATACTGTGCACAGCCCGACTTCCAGCCAGAAATTGTGGGACGGGTGTCTGTGGCAGCCAAGTCCCTCTGCATGTGGGTTCTCGCCATGGAGGTAAGTTTTCATCCACCACCCGTACTTCCTGTTTCTCCTCACTGTTTACTCCGATTTCACTCCCTTCCCTCGACCTTTCATCCTGGCATCCTGGCCTTTGGGAAGCTTGCTTTCTCATTTTACCTCCCTGCTGTTCTTTCCCACCTCATCTCTCTCTGTATTTTAACAACATTACTAATAAACAGTTATTTCAGAAGGGTAAATTAAATTTTTTTTCAAACGTGTATCAGGTGTATTCTCACTGACGTGTCATGAAGTGTATTGCTTTGTGGCAGCAGTACAGGGCAATTCATAAGAAATTACTACATAAAGAATTACAATAAGAAAAAGCATTTCACAATATATATTGTATACATTTCTCTGACATTAAATGTACCTTTGAAACTTTACGTTGCTGTGCAGAAGTCTGAGGCACGTACAGTACATATAGCGAGGGTGCCTAATATTTTTTACACAGTACTGTAGTAATTTTATGTAATTTATTTAGAAAAACACATTTCATGACATGTGAGTGATGATCAACCTGATTCTGAATATTGTGGACTGAGAGTGGGAAGGGGGCAGGAAGAAGGGAATCGGAGTTGGGAAGAGGGAGGGAGCAGGGAGAGACATTCTGTAATGATCAATAAACCAATTGTTTGGAATCAAATGGCCTCACCTAGTGTGTCAAGGCTGGGTCACCCCCACCCCTGGCCCTGGCAACCTTCTCTGCCACTTGTCCCACACCCACACCCCCATAACATGCCACCCTCACCATTTGGATTTACAAACTCGTACTCCAGTCCACGTTGAGAAATATAGTACTTTGCAAAAGTCTTGGGCACTTTAGCTATATATATGTGCCTAAGACCTTTGCACAGGACTGCATTTTTTAAAAAAAATTAAGTAAGTAGAGCAAAAATGGAGTTGGGCCAGCTGGTGGTGTAGTGGCATCAGCACTGAACTTCAAGGCAGATAGTCCTGAATTCAAACCCAGCCGGGTCCCAACCCGGGCAGCAGCAGTATCTGTGCAGAAGAAAGGCCCGGCAATCTACTTCCATATCTTGCCATGAAAATCCTATGGACTCTATGGTCCATGAGGTCACAAAGAGTCAGTTTCGGCTTAACAAATGAACAGCAACAAAGAGCAAAAATAGTGAAGTAGCGTTCATTGTCTGTTCAGAAATCTGATGGTGGAGGGGAAGAAGCTGTTACTAAAACATTAAGTGTGTGTCTTCAGGCTCCTGTATTACCTTATGATATAAGACCATATGACTGAGAAACAGAATTAGGCCATTCAGCCTATATATTAGCTTACATGTGGTTCTAAGCTGATTAGACTGCAGATGACACCATAATTAGTCCTATAGTGAGCAGTGAAGAAAGTTGTCCAAGGTTACAACAGGATTTAGATCAGCAGATCAGATTTAGATCAGATTTATATGCAGTTCCGAAAGGAATCATCAAATATTCCCATTTTCCGCTACTACAGTTGAAATCCACAATCACAGCCATGAGTATTCAGTAAGCAACATGATTTAAAAATCCTATTGATCCTCAAAATCTGCAGACACTGGACTGCAGCCATGAGTGTAGTTTCCCTTTGAGAAAAAGGAAATGGGGACAGTGTGCTGGAATGCAAATAAAATTGAAACACAGAGTCCTTAGCCCCCTCCCCCCACTCACACAGAGTCCTTAGAGCCCCTCCCACTCACACGGAGCCATTAGATCCCCCCTACTCACACAGAGTCCTTAAAGCCCTTCTCCACTCCCTGCTATCCTACTGATGAATGTACAGTCTCCAAAAATAAAATTAAAGATGTCAGGACAAAATTACAGTATCAGTGGGACATCAGGAACTGTTGTGTACTTTGCTTCACTGAAACATGGCTCACTAACTCCCACCATTTTGGAGCAGCACTGCAGGCTAAGAGCTTCACCATCCACTGCAAAGACAGAATAGCCTGTTCTTGGCAAATTTTTCTACAGAAGTGGTTTGCCATTGCCTTCTTCTGGCAGTGTTTTTACAAGATGGGTGACCCCAGCCATTATCAATACTCTTCAGAGATTGTCTGCCTGGTGTCAGTGGTCTCATAACCAGGACTTGTGATCCGCACTGGCTGCTCATACACTCATCCACCACCTCTGCTCTCATGGATTCATGTGATCCTGATTGGGGGGGGGGGCGGGTGCGAAATAGGTGCTGCACCTTGCCCAAGGCTAGCAGAAGGAAGCAGCACCTTACACCTCCTTTGGTAGAGATGTATCTCCACTCCTCCACCCAAATTATATGTATTATCATATTCTACCTTGAGATTCATTTTCTTACAGGCATTTACAGGAAAATAATGAAATATAATAGAATTTATGAAAAACTGTGCATAAACAAAGATGGGAACATTGTGCAAATGAATAAAGAAATACTGATAGCATGCATTGTAGAGTCCTTGAAATTGAATCTGGAGGTGATGAAATCTGTTTAGAGTTGAAGTGAGTGAAATTATTCACGTGGTTTGGAGCCTGACGGATGAAGGGTAGTGTGGGACCCAAGGCTCCTGTACCTCATCTACTGGATGATAGGAGCAAGAAGAGATCATAGACTGGATGGTGGGGGCCTTGATGATGGACACTGCTTTCTTGAGACAGTGCTCCTTGTAAATGTACTTAATGGTGGGGAGGGCTTTGCCTGCGATGGATTGGGCTGTATAGACAAGACGATGAGAAAAACATATCACATGCTTGCCTTTGAGTTTAAGACTTCATGTTGTCATAAACTTTGGTTAGTGTTGAAGTGAGGAGGTTCCCACACCACCAGGTTCAGGAACAGCTATTATGCTTCAACCATCAGCTCCTAACCACGTGAATAACTTCACTCACCTCAACTCTAAACAGATTCCTCAACCTACAGACTCAATTTCAAGGACTCTACAGCTTGCGTTCTCAGTATTATTGATTTGTTAATTTGAACAATGTGTCAGTCTTTGTTTATAAGATAAAATAAGATAAAACTTTATTTATCCTGAAGGAAATTATTATTGCAAGATTGCTCAGTCAGAAATATATACCTTAAAATACAAAATGTTCAGTAAACAGTAATAGTGCAAAATACAAATGTGCAACAAAACCATGTACTTCTATACTTAAGGAGGAGGAGTTGTAGAGTCTTACAGCCACAGGGAGAAAGGATCTCCTGTGGCGTTCAGTGGTGCACCTCAGTGGAATCAGCCTGTTACTAAAGGTGCTCCTCCGTTTGTCCAGTACATCATGGAGGGGGTGAGAGGGATTGTCCATAATGCTTTGTAGCTTCTACAGCATTTTCCTCTCAGACGCAACCACCAGGGAATTCAGTTCCACCCCCAGAACAGAACCAGAATTAGCTCTCATCCCACTGCTCCAGGAGACTACAGCATAGAATGGAATGCTGGCCACCAGTGAGTTGTAGAACATCTGCAGCACAGTACCGCAGACGTTGAATGACTGGAGCCTCCTCAGGAAGTACAGTCAGCTCTGTCCCTTCTTGTACAGAGCCCCTGTAGTTTTAGTCCAGTCCAGCTTATTGTTTAGGTGAGTTCCCAGGTATTTCTAGTCCCGGATGACTTCCACATCCGTTCCCTTGGTGGAGATGGGAATGCGAAGTGTTTTCACTTTCCTGAAGTCCACCACCAACTCCTTTGTCTTAATGATGCAGGTGATTCAGCCCACACCACTCAACAAAGTTGTCCACCACGCTTCTGTTCTCAGCCTCTACACCCCGGCTGATACAGCCCATGACTGCCGAATCGTCTGAAAACCTCTGCAGGTGGCAGGACTCTGAGCTGTATCTGAAGTCCGAGGTGTAGACAGTGAACAGGAAGGGGTATAGAACAGTCATGCACCTGTGCTGCTAACCACAGTATCTGATGCACAGCTCTGCAATCTCACATACTGTGGCCGTCTGGACCGGTAGTCTGTAATCCAGGACACTAGTGAAGCATCCACCTGCATCTCCATGAGCTTACTCCCTAGTAAAGCAGGTCGTATGGTGTTAAAAGCACCAGAGAAATCAAAGAACATGATTCTCACAGTGCTGTCTGTCTCATCGAGATGTGTGTAAGCCTGTTGAAGCAGGAAGGTAATGGCATCCTCAACTCCAATATGTGGTTGGTAAGCAAACTGCAGGGGGTTCTGTGCTGGATTTGCGATGGTCGGAAGGTGTGTCAGGCCAGTCTTTCTAATGACTTCATAACATGTGAAGTCATTGCCATTGTAGTCACTGGTCGTGGTGGGACATGTCTTCTTGGATATTGGAACTAGGCAGTATGTTTTCCACAGCACAGGGACCCTCTCCAGGGTCAGGCTCAGGCTCAGATTAAAGATGGATTGAAAGACTGCACCCAGCTGAATAGCACGCACCTTGAGTACCCTTAACGCTGATGCTGTCCGGTCGAACAGGTGAGGTCTGCTGAGCTCTCTTCTCAGTGACAGCCCATGTGTCTGTGGTTGTTGGGTCTCCAGTATCCTTGGAGAGAGACAGAGGGCGAGGGATGAGAGGGGAGGAGCTGGGGGTGGATGGGTTGTAGAGGGTAAACAGTAGCCTTCTCATCAAACCTGTTGAAAAAACAGTTAGTCCTGACGAAGGGTCTCGGCCTGAAATGTCGACTGCACCTCTTCCTACAGATGCTGCCTGGCCTGCTGCATTCACCAGCAACTTTGATGTGTGTTGCTTGAAAAAACAGTTTAACTTGTTGATCCCATCCTGGTCCCCTTCAATCACCTGGTCTCTGGTCTTTCTGTACCCTGAAGATCGTTTTCATACCACTCCACACATCCTTTGTATTGTTCTGCTGTAGTTTCCTCTCCAGCTTCCCCCTGTAGCAGTTATATATAGTTTTTAATTGATTATATTGTATTATTTTATTTTCCTGTAAATGCTTGCAAGAAAGTGAATCTCAAGGTAGGATATGATTTTATATATATATATATATATATACTTTAATAGTAAATTTGCTTTGACTGTTACTATCTGTATTGTGATTTTCTGGAATCTGTGTGTCACCACACTATAGGATTAAGCCAGAGAGTGCAGAAGGGACTTGCATGGATATTAACAGGAGTAGAGTGTTTGGGTTCTCAGGAGAGGTTGGATGTATTAGGTCTGTTTTCCCTGGAGTGAAGGCAATTGACAGGTAACATGGATATGAAATTATGTGAAGGAAACCTCAGGTCAATAGTCAGTGTCTGTTTCCCATGCTGTGTGAGTCTAAGCTAGAGAGTACAGGCTTAAGGTGATAGGGAGGTGTTTTAAGGAGATTTGGAGTGCATTTTTTACATAGAGGAGTTGGTACCTGGAATAAGCTGTCAGAAGAAATGAAGGAGGCAGGAATGGTAACATTCACAAAGCATTGTCATTGGTTCATGAATGACTATGGAGGAATGCTGCCGACTTGCGCAGTCCAGGCTGTGAGAGTAGATGTTGAAGAATGCACTGAAGCTTACTGGGGAAGGTTCTTCTGCTACTGGAGAGGGAGGGTTCGGATTGGGTGAGGAATTATTGTAGTAGTGTACCACCCGAGAGGGCCACATGAATGGCAATGGTCCTATTAGTTTTAAGGAGTATAACAGAACAGAATTGAAAACATTGATTATAAATGTAAGAATGATTTATAAATGTGTGAATGTTAGCCAGAGGCTTCAGCGGTGCGGCTTTCAGATTCCGAAGCTAAGCTTCCACACGCGACACTTCTGCACTCTGAGAACGAGTGAACCAACACTGGGAAGTATTAATTTTGTGTGTTCTCATGCATGGTTCAGTTGTGTGGAGATCCCTCTGTGTAACATGGTCTCTATCTCTTTCCCCATAGCTGTATGGCAGACTGTACCGTGTGGTTGAACCCAAGCGTCTCCGGCTGAATGCTGCCTTGGCGCAACTGGCAGAGAAGCAGGCATCTCTCGCTGAGGCACAGGCAAAGTTAAAGGAGGTGTGTGTGTTTGTGTTCTGCTTTGTTAATTCTCTGTTACAACCAACGAGAATCAGGCAAAAACTCCTTTCAGCACATCCACCTTCTTCACCAGCTGTCACACGCAGCCAATCACTCTTTTGCAATGCAACACACAAAGGAGCTGGAGGAACTCAGCAGGTCAGGTAGCATCTATGGAGGGAAATGGACAGTTCATCAGGACAGCAATACTTTTGTTGTTTTTTGTGCACAAGATTCAAGTTTATTTATTACATATCCATCAAAACATACAGTGAAATGTGTTGTTTGCTTTAACAATCAACACAAGGTTTGGGGTGCCACAGTAGCTCAGTAGTTAGTGCGACACTATTACAGCTTGGGGTGGCAGAGTTCAGAGTTCAAATCCAGCACTATCTGTAAGGAGTTTGTACTTTCTCCCCATATCCGTGTGAATTCCTCCCACTTTTCAAAGATGTACCAGATAGTATCTCTGTAAATTGTCCTGGGATTAGGCTGGGGTTAAGTGGGTGGGTTGCCGGGCAGTGCGGCTCACGGGGCTGGAAGGATCTGTTCTGTGTTGTATCTTTAAATAAAATAATATGTGCTGGGAACAGCCTGCTAGTGTCACCACATATTCCAGTGCCAAGATGGCATGCCCACAATGTTCACAGAACACAAAGCAACAACAGCAAAACAAGCCCGGTTCTTCCCACCCACTTGTATACACAGTCCTTTGGACAAGGTGTGTTTGGCCTCGAGCAGACTCGTGGATTCGCAGATGTTGGAGTCTAACTTCTCCAGAGAACGCACAGACCGGGACGTCTGCAGACCTCCAGACTTCTGATCGACATTTGGGCTTCGATCCTTGGTCTTATTTGATTCCCTCTTGAAAGTTCCTATTGAATCTGCTCCCACTGCTCTTTCAGATATTGTGCTCCTGATCAAAACAGCTCACTGTGTCTAATTACAAGGACAGACCAAGTTAAAAATACATGCTGCTTTTTTCTAATATGCTACTGTTCTGTGTTAACTGCATCGGTGACAGGCAGCCCAAACCAGCCAAAGCTTTATTCCTTTGTGTCCACCACAATATCTCCTTCCCTTTATAGGCCACAGGAAATGAGAGAGCTTCAAGGTGAACTGCAGGGCAGCACGGTAGTGGTTTAGGTAATGCTTTATAGAGCCAACAATCAGAATTGGGGGTTGGCTCCGACTGCAGTCTGTACGTTTTTACATTCTCCCTGTGTCTGTGTGGGTTTCCTCCCACATTCTAAAGATGTGTGGGTTGGGGTTAGTGAGTTGTGGCCATGCTGTGTTGGTGATGGAAGCCTGGCGACCCTTGTGGGCTGCCCCCAGCACACCCTCAGTTACTTGTTAACACAATCGATGCATTTCACTGTATGTTTCAATGGATGTGTGATAAATAAAACTAATCATAAAAAAAACTGCAACTCCTCTTGTGGGTGGGCGCTGACATGGAGAGCGATAGCAATAAGGCCTGTTTCTGGTTCGATGGTAGATGAGTTTATCGTCACATGCAGCAGAGTGCAGTGAAATTCCTTTGCTTGCATGAAGTTCATTGAATAAAGAGCACACAGAGCAAATGCAGATAGAAGCACAGAACAGCTGCACAGTCTCAAGTAGGGCAAGAAGAAATGCTCCAGTGACAATAATGGGAGAGTTGAAGTGAAGGGTGCAAGTACCAAGCAGCACCACCAGGAAGGAGACATGAGAGAGGTTTTGTTCTCATTCCCATTTTGACACATCTATCCACAGCCTCCTCTACTGTAAAGATGAAGCCACACTCAGGTTGGAGGAACAACACCTTATATTCCGTCTGGGTAGCCTCCAACCTGATGGCATGAACATTGACTTCTCAAACTTCTGCTAATTCCCCACCTCCCCCTCGTACCCAATCCGTTATTTATTTATATACACACATTCTTTCTCTCTCTCTCCTTTTTCTCCCTCTGTCCCTCTCACTATATCCCTTGCCCATCCTCTGGGGTCCCCCCCCTCCCCCGTTTCCTTCTCCCCGGACCTCCTGTCCCATGATCCTCTCGTATCCCTTTTGCCAATCACCTGTCCAGCTCTTGGCTCCATCCCTCCCCGTCCTGTCTTCTCCTATCATTTTGGATCTCCCCCTCCCCCTCCCACTTTCAAATATCTTACTAACTCTTCCTTCAGTTAGTCCTGACGAAGGGTCTCGGCCCGAAACATCGACTGTACCTCTTCCTAGAGATGCTGCCTGGCCTGCTGTGCTCACCAGCAACTTTGATGTGTGTTGCAAGAGAGAGGTGGTTGTTTTTAGTGAATATTTCTCCTCCTTTTTTGCAGGTTGCCGAGAAGTTGGAAATGTTGAAGAAGCAGTATGATGAGAAACTGGCTCAGAAAGAGGAACTGCGCAAAAGGTCAGAGGAGATGGAAATCAAACTGGACCGGGCCGCCAAGCTGCTGTCGGGGCTTGCTGCAGAGAAAGTACGCTGGGAGGAAACTGTGAAGGTGAGGAGACTGTGAACTGGGGCTTGCCCTCTCAAAAGGAGAGAGAAGATTCTTTTCCACCCAGAAGACACTGAATCTGAAGTTCTCCCAAAGAGAGAGCAGTGGAGATTCAGTCACTGAGTACATTCAGAGTCACATTCATATCCACACATGCACTCACACCCACACCCATCAAAACATACAGTGAAATACGTCATCATACACAAAATGCTGGAGGAACTCAGCAGGCCAGGCAGCATCTATGGAAAAGAGTACAGTCAATGTTTCGGGCCGAGACCCTTTAGCAGGACTGGAGAAAAAAGATAAGGAGTAAATTTAAAAGGTGGGGGAAGGGCAAAGAGAAACGTAATGTGATAGGTGAAACCTGAAGGGGGAGGGATGAAGTAAAGAGTTGGGAAGTTGATTGGTGAAGGAGATACAGGGCTGGAGAAGGGGGAGTCTGATAGAAGAGGAAGAAAGAACAGGGGAGAAGCACCAGAGGGAGGAGATGGTAGACAAGGAGATAAGGTGAGAGGTGTAAAAGGGGATGGGGAATGGTGAAGTGGGGCATTACTGGAAGTTTGAGAAATCGATGCTCATGTCATCTGGTTGAGGATTGTGAGTGAACAGCGCTTTTCAAGTCAGCCACAAATTCTCAATTGGATTGAGGTCTGGACTCTTACTTGGTCACTTTAGGACATTAATTTTGTTGTTTTTAAGCTATTCCAGTGTAGCTTTGGATTTATGCGTGGGGGTCATTGTCTTGCTGGAAAACAAATCTTCTCCCAAGTTACAGTTCTCTTGTAGACTGCATCAGGTTTTCCTCCAGGATTTCCCTGCATTTTGCTGCGTTCATTTTCACCTCTACCTTCACAAGCCTTCCGGGACCTGCTGCAGTGAAGCATCCCCACAGCCACCGCCATGCTTCACGTAGGGGATGGTATGTTTTTGATGATGTGTGATGATTAGCTTACGCCAAACATAGCATTAGTCTGATGGTCAAAATGCTCAATATTGGTTTCATCAGACCAGAAAGCCTTCTTCAGGCTGACTTCAGGGTCTCCCATATGCCTTCTGGCAAACTCTGGCCGACATTTCATGAGCTTTTTTTTCAACAGTGGTTTTCTCTTTGCCACTCTCCCATAAAGCTGTGACTGGTGAAGCACCTGGGCAACAGTTGTTGTATGCATAGTCTCTCCCATCTCAGCCCTGAAGCTTGTAACTCCTCAAGAATTGTTATAGGTCTCTTGGTGGCTTCCCTCACTCATACCCTGCTTGCACGATCATTCAGTTTTTGAGGATGGCCTGCTTTAGGCAGATTTACAGCTGCACCATATTCTT
Organism: Mobula hypostoma; assembly: GCF_963921235.1. NCBI lineage: Eukaryota > Metazoa > Chordata > Chondrichthyes > Myliobatiformes > Myliobatidae > Mobula > Mobula hypostoma. The sequence continues at coordinate 105,962,931 of NC_086101.1, read as the reverse complement.
TCCATTTCTTGATGATTGACTTGGCTGTACTCCAAGGGATATTCAGTGACTTGGCAATTTTCTTGTATCCATCTCCTGACTTGTACTTCTCAGTAACCTGTTCACGGAGTTGCTTGGAGTGTTCTTTTGTCTTCATGGTGAAGTTTTTGCCAGAGTACTGACTCACCAGCAGTTGGACCTTCCAGGTACAGGTGTGTCTTTACTACAATTAATTGTTTACATTCGATTTACTACCACCATTTCTGCACTGCTCCAAAGAGCGCTATATGAGGTCATTCTTACCCTTGGCCATTAGGCTGTATAATGAGCCAACCTATAGCCAGGGAAGTGATTGTCTTCTATATTTATACCTATGCACTTGTGATGCTACCTGTGACAATATAATTTCCTTCGGGATCAATAAAGTATCTATCCCTCATTGAAGCACCTTGACTGCACACGGGTCCCCAAAAACAGATCTCCATTTAACTAATTATGTGACTTCTAAAACCAGCTGGCTGCACCAGTGATGATTTGGCATGCTATATTAAAGGGGGTGTGAACACTTATGCATCAATTATTTTGTGTTTTATGTTTGTAATTAATTAAGATTACTTTGTAGCGGTCTGTTTTCACTTTGACATGAAATGTTTTTTTCTGTTAGTCAGTATGAAAAATAGCCAAATTAAATCCATTGTGTTTCAGTGCTGGAAAACAATAAAACATTTAAACTTTCAAGAGGGGTGAATACTTTTTATACATATCCTGCACCTTCCAAATTCCAGAATTCCAGCCACTGCTGCTCTGCCAGTGTTCTTTTCCAATCAATTGTAGCCAGCTCCTCTCTCATGCCTCTAGTTCCCTTTACTCCACTGTAATACTGATACATCTGTCTTTGTCTTCTCCTTCTCAAATTGCAGGGTGAATGCTATCAGATTATGATCACCAGCCCCTAAGGGTTCCTTTACTGTAAGCTCTGTCATCAATTTCTGTTCATTACACAACACCCAATCCAGAATAGCTGATCCCTTAGTGGGCTCAACCACGAGCTGCTCTGAAAAGCCATCTCGTAGGCACTCTAGAAATTCCCTCTCTTGGGATGCAGCACCAACCTGATTTTCCCAATCTACCTGCATATTGAAATCCCTCATGACTATCGTAACATTGCCATTTTGGGATGCGTTCTCTACCTCCCATTATAAGTTGTAGACCACATTCTTTTTACTGTTTGGGGGTCTGTATACAACTCCCCTCAGGGTCTTTTTATCCGTGCATTTCCTTAGCTCTCCCCATAAAGATCCAACACCTTCCAATGCTATGCCTCCTTTTTCTAATGATTTCATTTCATTTTTTACCGACAAATCCACACCACCCCCTCTGCCTAACTGCCTATCCTCTTGATACAATATTTTTCTTTGGACGTTAAGCTCCCAGCTATAATTAAGATAGGACATAGAACAGTACAGCACAGCACAGGCCATTTAGCCCACAATATTGTCCTGATCCTTTAACCTACTCTAAGATCAATCTGACCCTTCCCTCCCACGTAGCCCTCCTGGTTTTTATGGTCGATGTTTCATTTTATGAGTATCTTAAATGTCCCTAATGTCTTTGCTTCTAACACCACCCCCCACAGCCTGTTCCACACCCCCCAACTCTCTGTGTAAAATAAAAACTATCCCTGACTTATCCCGGGAAAAGTCTCTGGCTGTCCACTCAATCTATGCCTCTTATCATTTTATAAATCGTTGTCACACCTCTCATCCTCCTTCACTGCAAAAAGAAACAAGCTCACCCAACCTTTCCTTATAATCCAGGCAGCATCCTGGTAAATCACCTTCGCACCCTCTCGAAAGTTTCCACATCCTTCCTATAATGAGGTGACCAGAATTAAATACAATATCCCAAGCATGGTCTAAGCAGAGTTTTATAGACCTGCAACATTATCTCATCTTGAACTCAGTCCCCCCCGACAAATAAAGGGCAACACACCATACGCCTTCTTAACTAGCCTATCAACTTGCATGGCAACTTTGAGGGGTCTATGGACTTGGGTCTGAGGATCCCTCTGTTCCTCTAAGAACTGCTAAGAATCCTGCCAATAACTCAATACTCTGCCCTGAAGTCCCATCTTTCAAAGTGAATTACATCACATTTTAACAAGTTGAACTCCATCTGCCACAGTGCTGTCTGCAAACTTACTAACCCACCTTCAGCCTCCTCATTTATAAAAATCACAAAGAGCAGATCCTGTAGTAACCTGCAATATTTCTCTGGGGTCTAATCCCAGGGACTTATTTATCCTAACGTTGTTCAAAAGTTCCAGAACATCATCTTTTCTAAACATCGACATGTTCCAGCATATCAGCCTGAAATTACAGAGCTTTACGTTGTTCAAGATGCCTCTCATTGGTGAATACTGAAGCAAAGTATTCATTAAGACCACCCCACCTCCTCTGACTCCAGGCATGATTCCCCTATTATCCCTGATTGGCCCTACCCTCACTCTAGTCATCCACCTGTTCTTTATGTACATGTAGAAAGCCTTAAGATTTTCCTTAATCTTCCTAGCCAAAGCCTTCTCATGGCGCCTTCCAGCTGTCCTAAGTTCATCTCTTTTAACTCACTTTTGAAGCATCTAAACCCCAGAACATCCGGCAGCCATTCTTGCCCTTGTGACGGCCAAGTCTCTGTAATGGCCACAATGTTGTAGTTCCATGTACTGACTTATGCTCTAAATTCATCACCCACATTCTTAACACATTAAAGTAAGTACATTTCAATCCATCCAGCTGACTACATTTATGCCCTATCCTTCCTCCTAGTCTCTACACATTGCATCTACCTCTACACCAACTTCCCCATCCTCAGATCTATCACTCTGGCTCCCATCCCACTGCCAAACTAGTTTACCTATTCCCCTACAGCTCTAACAAACCTGCCCCAAACATTGGTCCCTCTTGAGTTTAGGTGTAACCCTGTCCCTTTTGAACAGGTCATACCTTCTACAGAGCAAATCCCAATGATTCATAAATCTGAACCCTTTGCTCCCTGCATCAGCTCTTCAGCCACACATTTGCCTGCCTGATTCTTCTATTCTTACTCTCATGGGTCTGTGGCACAGGCAGCAATCCAGAGATTAGGTCTCTATTAATTCTCCCCAGTTCCTGTCTAATATTCTCAAAATTTGCCCTGTTTCAATTCAATATTCTCCCATAAGTTCCGTACTTATCCTGGTCTTTGTAGTTGAAATGACTGTTCTTCCATTGAAACCTCAGTCACCTGACCAGGCTCATTACCAAACATCAGGTCCATTACAGCCCCTCCTCTTGTTGGACTATCTACATATTGATTTAGGAAACCTTCCTGGATGCATCTAAAAAATTCTGTCCCATCTAAACATCTTGAAGTCAGAAATCCTAGTTTCTATTATAGAAGATGAAGTCTCCCATGAAAACAACCCTATTGTTTATACAGTTTTGCTTAATCTGCCTGCATATCCCTATCTGTTCCTCAGTGTCCTAGAGGCTGTTGGGGTGTTTGTAATATTACCCCATCAAAGATTGCAACTTTCCTATTTTTGAGTTCTGCTGATACAGACTCAATGGATGAGCTTTCCATTATGTCCATTCTAAGTACAGAATATTGTCCCTGATTAAGAGTGCAACCACACCCCGCCCCCCAACTTTTACCTCCTCCTCTATTTTTTCTAAAACATAGAAACACTGGGACATTAAACATCCATTCCTGTCCTCCTCTCAACCAAGTCTCCATTATGATCGCAACATCATAGTTCCATGTACTGATCTGTTACCCATAATACTCCAAGCATTAAAACAGACCCACTTCAACCCTTGTCTATTACAACACGCACAAAACGCTGAGGGACTCAGCAGGTCAGACAGTATCTATGGAGAGGCCGGGAGCCTTCATCAGGACTGGAAAAGAAACCAGAATAAGATGGTGGGAACTGAAGGAGTACAAGCTGACAAATGATGGGTAAAGCCATCTTCTAATTCTGGCTTCTTCCCCCTTCCTTTCCAGACCTGAAGAAGGGTTTCAGCCTGAAACATCACCTGTTCATTCCTTTCCATAGATGTCACCTGACCTGCTGAGTTCCTCCAGCATTTTGTCTGTGTGCTTCACAGAACCTCCTGTGTTTACCATTACATATGTCTATTATATGTTCTTACTGGCCACGACATCCACTTTCTCTCAACTGCTCTACTTTCTTTTGAGGTCCCATGCCCCTGCCAAATTCCAAATTCCAAACAGCATGCCACCCAGCCACTGTAGATGAGTGTTATTGGGAGTTTGCAACCTTCTCCACCTGATTGCACTCTCAGCAGCCAAAGTCCAAACCGCAAGGGGAACGAAACTGCCCGGTGTGTGATGTGTTGCTTGTGCATTCCAGCATCAGTGGGTGTCCGTGCACATCTTCAGCAGCTCAGCCTCTGAGTCGTGTATACAGGGGCAAAAAGAGGGAGCCTGAGTATGTAAAATTAATGTTGCATTACTATAGAATTTAAACCTTTCATGGTAGCATAGTGGTTAGTGTAACATTGTTACAGTGACAGTCAGTTCCCACCTTTGTCTGTAAGGTTCTCTCTGTGACTGCATGGATTTCCTCCAGGCACACCAGTTTCCTCCCACATTCCAAAGGCATTTGGTTAGGGTTAGTTGCATTATGACGTTCTATGTTGGTGCCTGAAGCACAGCAACACTTGCAGGCTGCCTTCAGTCTATCCTCAGTCTATGTTGGTTGTGGAAATTAACGACGCACTTCACTCTGTTTTGATGAAAATGTGACAAAGAAAACTAATCTTTCTCCTATCTCTTCCAGTTGCTAATGCTGAACGACTGATTTGTGTTGAGAAATATAATCATCTCATTTCCTCCAAAAAAAATAGGGAAATAGAAATTGGCAAGAGGCCTGGAAACGTTGTACATATCAGTCAGGAGAAGCTCTCCACACAGCAAACCTCACACCTCAGCATCTCCACTGATTGTGAACTGCCTTATCAACAGCTTCACCTCTGTGCTCGGCTCCTAAAGCTGTTTCTCTGCTCTGTGTCAGGGCCTGGATTCAGACATGGGCTACCTGGTTGGCGACTGTCTCCTGGCCTCAGCTTTCCTCTCCTACATGGGTCCGTTCCTGTCCAACTACCGCGACGAGATCGTCACTGACATCTGGATGAAGGAGGTGAGTGCCAGATCTCCACTCCCTTCTCCATTAAAACTGGCATCACGGCTAGTGTAACACTTTACAGCATGAGCAATAACTGATTACCGTTCAATTTCTGCCCGTGACCATGTGTGTTTCCTCCCTACGCCGGTTTCCTCCCACAGTCCAAAGATGTACATGTGAGAGATAAAGGCTCATCTGATCTTCATCTGATCTCATCTTTGTAGCTTACAGTTCACTCAGAATCAAGGTGAGGTTTTTATTCTCCATCACACAATCGTAGAGATCAATGTAATGCTTCCCCCACCACACACACAGACACACATGGCCCTTCAGTTTTCTATCATCCATGTATCTATCTAAGAGTCTGTTAAGTGTTCCTAATGTATCTGCCTCTACCACCACCACCACTGGCAACCCATGACTCTCTGTGTGAAAAAACAAACTACCTCTGCCATCCCTACTATACATTCCTGCAATCACCTGAAAATTATGTCCTCTCATATTAACCATCTTTGTCCTGGGGAGTCTCCAGATATCCACTTAATCCATGCCTCACTTGAATTTCTGGAATGAACATCATCTGTCATTTCTCAGCCCAGCTGTGCATCCTGTCGACAACCTTCTACACAGTCCACAGCACCACAACCTTCGTGTCATCTTCAAACTTACTAACCCCTGCAAGTCATTAATAAAAATCACAAAGAGCAGAGGTTCCACAATAGCAGAATACCACTAGTCACAGACCTCCAAGCAGAATATGCTCCGTGTACAATCATCCTCTGCCTCCTAAGGGCAAATTAGTTCGGAATCCACACAGCCAAGTTTTCCTGGATCCCATTCCTCCCAACTTTCTGAATGATCCCACCATGGGGAACCTTATCAAATACCCTATTAAAATCCATATACATCACATCCATGGCTGTACCTTCATTAATATGCTTTGTCACATGCTCAAAGAATTCAGTCAGGCTCATGAGGTATGATCTGCACTTCACGAAGCCGAGCTGACTATCCCTAATTTGACTGTCCTTCTCCAAGTGCTCATTAAATCCTGTCTCTAAGCTCCTCTCCAATAATTTGCCTACCATTGAAGGTAAACCTCACTGGTCTATAATTCCCAGGGTTATCCTTACGTTTCTAAGAGGGAGTTGAGTTACAGTCACATTTTCTGAATGACTTTGTCCACAGGTGAACGTGCGCACTGTCCCATACTCACCCGAATTTGCCTTTGCAAACTTTCTCTCGAACCCAACGACCGTGCGAGACTGGAACATTCAGGGACTGCCAACGGATGCCTTCTCCACGGAGAACGGAGTTATCGTAACCAGGGGCAACAGGTATATTGGAGCAGAGAGAAATACTCAGGGCACTGGGACCAGCCCAGCTCGAAGTGTTCATCTGGAACCATAGCAAAGCAGTAACAGTGTGCTCAAGGGCCCGTTTAATGACATATTGTTCAGAGCTTCAGTGAGTTTAGTGGGCAGCACAGAAGAACATGACTTAACTCATGCTGTCTCACCTTGAAAGTATTTAATGGGAGGGTGTAGACTCTGCACTGTAAAGGGAGCTTGTCACTTTCTAGCCCAGAGGAAAGGTCATGCCGCTGTGATCGGGCACAGCCGGCAGAGTCCTGATGACAGGTCTTGGACATTTCTCCATACCCGCATTCCTGAGCCATAACCGCATGAACAGCAGACGTGTCCACTTCTATCTCCTACTTAAACTCTTAGAGAAAAGGACTGTGCAGGTGGGCCCACTGTTTCTGCATCCACTGAATAATTCTCTTGGAGTATTGAGTTAATTTCTGGTCACCTTATTATAGAAAGGCTATAGAAGCTTTAGAGAGGATGCAGAGGAGATTTACAGGATGCTGCCTGGATTAGAAGGCATGTCTTATGAAGAAAGGTTGATTAAACTAAGGTTTTTCTCTTTTGAGTGAAGGAGGATGAGATGTAACTTGACAGAGGTGTACAAGATGATTAGAGGCATAGATCAAGTGGATAGACGGAGGCGTTTTCCCAGGTCGGAAATGGCTTACATGAGGGGACATAATTTTAAGGTGATTAGAACAAATTATAGGGGGAGCAAAGTGGTGTGTGTGTGGAACATTCTTCCAGGGGTGATAGTAGAGACAGATACTTTAGGGATATTTAAATCTCTTATATAGGCACATGGATGATAGAAAAATGGAGGGCTATGTAGGAGGGAAGGGTTAAATGGTCAGCACAACATCATGGGCCGAAGGGCCTGTACTGTTCTATATTTCATGCTCTTCATTATTTGACCCTAACCTATCTCTCCTTGTCCAGTCTGCCCACGTCTTTGGGGATTTCTGTCATGCCCTTCACCATTTTGTGCCTTTCATATTTCTCACAGATTCCCAGACTCTGTACCCATCTGGGAAGGTCTTGGGCCCTCTGATCCTCTGGAATTACAACCTCCCCATTTCTCCTCCACCAACACTCCCACAACACAGCAGGATTCATTTTCCATTCCTGCTCCTTTGTAAAAATCCAAGATAAAGGTCCCAGCTTGGCCTGTCCCTTCCTTGCTTATGTGGGAAGGAATCAGCAGACAGACAGACAGAGATTCAAGCACCTGCCATCAGAGTTTAGAACATTACAGCACACAAACAGGCCCTTTGGCCCATCTAGTCCATGCTGAACTGTTATTCTGCCTAGTCCAATCAACCCACACCTGGATCAGAGCTCTCCATCCCCCTTCCATGCATGTACTTATCCAAACTAACAAATGTTATAGTTAAACCCACATCTAGCACTTCCACTGACAGCTCATTCCTCTCTTGCACCAGCCTCTGAGTGAAGAAATTCCCCCCAGGTTCCCCATTAACACTTTTCATCCTTAACCCACGACGTCTAGTTGTCATCCCACCCAACCTCAGTGGTAAAAGCCTGCTTGCATTTAGCCCTCATAATTTTGAAAAGCTTTATCAAATCTCCCCTCATTCTCCAATGCTCCACGGAATAAAGTCCTAACCTATTCAACTTTCCCCTATAGCAAACATGATATAACTCTTGTGTGTCTTTACTCTTTCTAATCGGTGATATCCCTGCCCAAAGGTTGTTTGATGGAACAGTGTAGAGGAAACACTGTTATGTAACTAATTTCTGCTGTGTTTCTATTTGATGGTAGCCTGGGAAATAATTTCCCCGCATCTTAAGGTTCTATCCTGGGGACTGGAATTGAAGTGAGTGGCCACATATGAGGTTGCGATTATAACACACAGTTACATCTACAGGAGATGCCCTCTTCTCATCAAGGAGGAGGTTACAGGAGCCTGAAGAGAGACACTCAATGTTTTAGGATCAGATTCTTCCTGTTCGCTATCTGAATGGACAATGAATCTATGTACACTACCTCCAGTTTTTTGCTCTCTTTTTACACTAATTATTTAATTTTTAAGATATATTTCTTATTGTAATCTATAGTTTTTTATTATGATGTATTGCAATGTACTGCTGCCATAAAACAACAAATTCCACAACGAATGCCGGTGATAATGAACATGATTCTGATTCTAAAAGCACAGGAAGTGAGTGGGTAACTCTGCTTTCCACAGGTGGCCCCTCATGGTCGACCCACAGGGACAGGCGCTAAAGTGGATCAAGAACATGGAACATTCCAAGGTATGAGGCTGAGCTAATGGCCCACAGCACCAGCAATGATCCAGGAGCTCGTGGGATGGAGACTGCTACTACAGTTCGGGCTGTTCCAGAGTTTGGGTTCAATTCTGGCATCGTCCGTAAGGAGTTTGTACCTTCTCCCCGTGAACCACGTGCCTTTCCTCCCACAGTCCAAAGACGTACTGGTTAATAGGTTGATTGGTCATTGTAAATTGTCCTGTGATTAGGTTCGGGTTAAATCGGTGGGATGCTGGGCAGTGTGCCTCTTTGGGTTGGAAGGGCCTGTTCTGTGCTGTATCTCTAAATAAAAAAAATTATATAAAACTAGATAAAGATGCCATTATCACAAGGGGCATGGTAACACAGTGGTAGTGTAGTGCTATTACTGTATGATCAGGGTTCAATTCCTGTGCTGTCCATAAGGAATTTGTACATACAGTGAAATACATTGTTTGCTCCAACAACAAACACGGTCCACGGATGTGCTGTAGCAGCCAACCGTTGTCACTGTGCCCCTGGTGTCAGTGTAACATGGCGCCACAATTTACTCACCCTAACCTGTACATCTTTGGAATGTGAAGATGAAGCACCTGGAGGAAACACACATGGTTACGGAAGAACGTACAGACAGCGGTGGAACTGAACCCCTGTCACTAGTGCTGTAAAGTGTTAGTGACAATTGCGTAGACAGAGATCAAGGTATACTACCTCATACATTCGATGATTTGAGGAGGAGAATTTCACTACTGGACTCACTGAATCAACCGGATGGGAGGACCCCGGGCTCTGTATTAGACTCCAGAGCTGAGTGCAGGGATATTATGGAGGGGATACACCGCCATCTGCTGGCTGCACTGGGGACTGCAGCTCCAACACCGAACTGACATCATCGCTCACAAAATGCTGGAGGAACTCAACAGGCCAGGCAGCATCTATGGAGGAGAGTACACTCGATGTTTTGGGCCGAGACCCTTCAGCAGGACTGGAGAAAAAAAGATGAAGAGTCTGAGTTGGAAGGTGGCGGGGGTCCGGGGGGAGGGAGAGGCACAAGGTGATCAGTGAAACCGGAGGGGGTGGTGGTAAAGTAAAGAGCTGGGAAATTGAATGGTGAAAGAGGTACAGGTCTGGAGAAGGAGAGTCTAAAAGAAGAGAATAGAAGGCCATGGAAGAAAGAAAAAAGGGGAGGAGCACAAGAAGGAGGCGTGGACATGCAAGGAGATAAGGTGAGTGAGGGAAAGTGAAATGGGGAATAGAGGGGGTGGAGTTGGGTGGGCATTACCGGAAGTTCGAGAAATTGATATTCATGTCATCAGGTTGGAGGCTACCCAGACGGGATATAAGGTGCTGTTCTTTCAACCTGAGTGTGGCCTCATTGTGACAGTAGGGGAGGCCATGGACTGACATGTCGGAATGAGAATGGGAAGTGGAATTAAAATGGGTGACCACTGGGAGATCCTGCTTTTTCTGGCAAATTGATTTCTCAAACTTTCAGTAATGCCCCCCCTCTCAATTTCCCATCCTGCTTCCCGTCTCTCACCTTATCTCCTTACCTGCCCATTGCATCCCTCTGGTGCTCCTCTCCCTTTTTCTTTCTTCCATGGCCTTCTGTCCTCTCCTATTAGATTCCGCCTTCTCTTTCACTAATCAACTTCCCAGCTCTTTACTTCACCCCCCCCTCCCAGTTTCACCTATCACCTTGTGTTTCTTCCTCCCCTCCCTCCACCTTCACAGTCTGACACCTCATCTTTTTTCTCCAGTCCTGCTGAAGGGTCTATGGAAATGTCGACAGTACTGTTTTCCATAGATGCTGCCTGGCCTGCTGAGCTCTTCCAGCATTTTGTGTGTTGCTTGGATTTCCAGCATCTGCAGATTTTCTCTTGTTCGTAACATCATTGCTGTCTGCTCCACCTTCCATGTTCACCTGTGCAGTCTCTCAGGATTTTGTTCTGAGAGGAAAGCACCTCCACCTCCCACAATCTTTCCAGAACACCTCAGCTCTGAGAACACTCTAACAGAAGAAAATACCCTTTAAAATGATTAGCTTTACTTGTCACATCTAATCGAAGCATACAGTGAAATGTGTCATTTCCATCAATGGCCAACACAGTCTGAGGGTATACTGGATGCAGACCACAAGTATGGCCGTGCTTCCCTCACCAACATTGCGTGGCCACATCCTACCTGCATGTCTTTGGAATATGGAAGGAAACGGGAGACCCAGAGGAAACACACGAGGTCACAAGGAGGATGTGCTGGGGCAGCTCACAGTGTCACCATATGTTCTAGTGACAATATGGCATGCCCACAGTGTCACCATGTGTCCTGGTGCCAATATAGCATGTCCACGGTGTCACCATGTGTCCTGGTGCCAACGTAACCTGCCCACGGTGTCACCATGTGTCCTGGTGCCAACGTAACCTGCCCACGGTGTCACCATGTGTCCTGGTGCCAACGTAACCTGCCCACGGTGTCACCATGTGTCCTGGTGCCAACGTAGCCTGCCCACGGTGTCACCATGTGTCCTGGTGCCAACGTAGCCTGCCCACGGTGTCACCATGTGTCCTGGTGCCAACGTAGCCTGCCCACGGTGTCACCATGTGTCCTGGTGCCAACGTAACCTGCCCACGGTGTCACCATGTGTCCTGGTGCCAATATAGCCTGCCCACGGTGCTCAGCAGAGCTACACACAACATGACAAGCAACACAACAACAGCAAAACAAGCCCCTCACTGATCCCACCCACACACATGGACACACTGGCCTGCAGTCTTCGACTATTGGGCTATAACCTCCAGACTTTTAGCCAGTGGATGGTGAATCTGTGGAATTTATTGCCATGGATAGCTATGGAGGCCAAGTCATTAGGTACATTTAAAGCAGAAATAAATAGGTTCTTGATTAGTAAGGGCATTAAAGGCTAAGGGAGAAAGCAGAATAATGAGTTTGTGAGGGATAATGAATCAGACTTGGGGGAATGGTGGAGCAGATTCGACGGGCCAAATGGCCTGATTATGCTCCTTTGTCTTATGGTCCTATCAGATGCCTCAAACTAACTTGTGGCCTTCTCCGCAGGGACTGAAAATAATTGACTTCCAGATGAGCGACTATATGCGAGTGCTGGAGAGTGGAGTGCAGTTTGGTTCCCCCATCCTCCTGCAGAATGTCCATGAAGAACTGGACCCTTCGCTTGGCCCCATTCTCAACAAATCTGTCACCAAAGCAGGTGGGCACAGCTGCCTGTCTCTGAGGAGTCAACCCTGGCTATGGGAGCAATGACGGGGGTCAGGACTGAGGGAGCTCTCCCCTACCAGAGAGTAGATCTGAGGGAGCAAAGGACAGCATTGAGGGAGCACAGTTCTACCAGAGGGGCAGTACTGAGGGGTACTCCCTATTGAAGGGGCAGGACTGAAAGAGCGCTCCCCTACTTGAGAGGTAGGACTAAGAGAGCACTGGGGGGCAAGACTGAGTGAGCACTGCCCTGCTGGAGGAGTGGGATTGAGGGAGCACTGCCCTAACAGAGGGACTGTACTGAGGGAGCTCTGACCTACTGGAGGAATGGGACTGAGACAGCTATGCCCCACTGGAGGGGAATTACTCCTGGTGCCTCAGCCTAATAGAAATCATTCTGCTGGAAGCAGTTAAATGGCAATGATCACCTCATGTCTCGGGAGCATAAACTGTGTTTCCTGCTGCACTCCCCACGTACTCCAGGATGTCCTGAAAGTATGGGAGCCCCTGGTAAAATGCCCATTGTTCAGACTCTGACACAACCTGCTCCTGAGCCGGGTCTACAAAGTAAATAAGGGGAAATCAATGCGGGATAGTTGGGTACGATGATTAGAGCAGTACCTTCTATAAAAGACCAAGGATGATGTCCAGGTGGGTCTTGCACACCCTCTTAATGCAGCCCAACTCAGAGTCAGCTTGATGTGTCACAGTGCATGGAAACATACAGTGAAATACATTGATTGCTTTAACAACTAACACACCTGATGATATGCTGGAGGCCGCCAGCGTGGCCACACGTTCCAGCACTAACATAGCATGTGCAGCACGTTGAACAGAACGACAGTCACAGTTATACAAGCCCCTCATACAGATAGACACGCCTCCAACCCCATGACAGGCTCTTGGATTTGCAGACATCAGGATTTCATCTTTAGGCTTGGCCCCAGGATACCGATCACAGGTTTGACCTTACGGACTCGTGCAGACCTCTGGTTGACACTTTGGCTGGTGTTTACATTTTTTGCATAGGTGGCCGCCTGCTGATGAAACTGGGGGACAAAGAGATCGAGTACAATCCCAACTTTCGATTTTACATCACCACCAAGTTGTCAAATCCGCACTACCCTCCTGAGATCTCCAGCACCACCACCATCGTAAACTTTGCAGTCAAACTCCAGGTTGGTCAGTAGCCAAGAAGAGGGAAGGACAAGGCAGAGGGATGGCTCAGTAGAGTGTGAGGCCAGGGAGGGTTGGTACAGTAGCACAGAGGTTAACACATTGCCTTACAACGCCAATGATCACCAATTGTGTTTGAGACCTGGCGAAGGGTCTCCAGCAAAAATGCTGACTATTTATTACTCTCCGTTGATGCTGTTTGATCTGGTGAGTTCCTCCAGCATTTTGTGTGTGTTGCTGTGGATTTTTCAGCATGTGCAGAATCTCTTGTGCTTTCGACTCTCACCGCTGTCTGGGTTTCCACCCACATTCCAAAGACGTGTGCTGCTCTGGATTTTCAGCATCTGGAAAATCTCTCGTGTTTTCCCTTCCAACACCAACATAGAATGCCCATTAGGGTTAGTAAGTTAAGGCATGCTATGTTGGTGTCAAAAGGGAAAACGGAGATTTTGTAGATGCTGAAAACCCAGAGCAACACACGCATAATACATGCAAACCCCTTATGGACAGCGATGGGAATGTTACCTTGATCCGCTGATCATTGGTGTTGTAAAGCATTATACTAGCCACTGCACTGCTGTGCCATGCTGATCTGGAGATGGATTAGAGGGAGAATGGACATGGATTGTGGAGCGGAGAGTAAATGGGCTTTGGGAATACTGGTACTGCTGGTTCAGCCACAACTTCTTTAACTTTATTCACCATATATATTCGCATGTAGTATTAGGAATTTGCTGTCTGTTGGTCAGGGTGTGACATACAACAAATAACAACAGTCAACAATGATAAAGATTATATGAATATAAAGTTAAAGCATGGACATCAGAATCAAGTTTAATATCACGGGCACATGTCATTAATTTAAATAGGTAGTGCAAAAATAGAAATAAAAAGTAGTGAGAGAGTGTCCATGAGTTCAATGCCCGTTCAGAAATCGGATGGCAGAGGGGAAGAAGCTGTTCCTAAATCATTGAGCGTGTGCCTGCTGGCTTCTGTGCCTCCTTCCTAACTGTACAATGAGAAGAGGGCATGTCCTGGGTGATGGTGGTCATTAATAATGGATGCTATCTTTTTCAGGCATCACTTCTTGAAGATGTCCACCATCATGGAGGCTAATACTCATGATAGAGCTGAATAATTTTACAACTCTCTGCAGCTTACTTAGATCCTGTGCAGTGCACGCCCCACACCCCATCCCCAATACCAGGCGGTAATGAATAAAATACATAAATACCAGCCTGTATTTACAATGTAAACAGCATTATAAGAAGTGGTTTAAAGTGTTTCCAGGACAGTACAGTGATGGGGGTAATAGAGGGGAGTGGGGGGCTAACTAGAATGGTTGATCAGATTAACAGTGTTGGGCAAGAAATTTTGAAGATGGCATGAAATTTTTGTTTTATTAGCCCTGCAACACTTTGCAAAAGGGATCTTTTGGAAAAGGTGGTCCATTGCCATGACAAATCAAGGAACTGTTTCTTGGAAAATTGGAATCTGGATATTGGAGGATAGGCTTCTGGTTGGGTTGGTTCTATACAGTGTGGGAGTTTGGTGCCTGGCCAGAAAGGAGGAGGAGGGCCTGCATTTCTGATGGTCTTACCGCCTGTTGTCCACTGTAGGGCCTTGAGGCACAGTTATTGGGCATCGTGGTGAGGAAGGAGAGGCCAGAGTTGGAAGAACAAAAGGACTCACTCGTCATTAACATTGCTGCCGGCAAGAAGAAGCTGAAAGAACTGGAAGATGAGATCCTGAGGTAAGGAGATTGACTAATGCCTGGGCAAGACCAGACCAGACCAGCCAGACCCGTGGTCACTTCTGCACACCAGTAATTAGCCAGTGGTCACAGGACACTGATATCCCATTGAATGGTTGGGTGAACAGATACTATTGAGTGTAAATCCCACACTAAATGCTGGAGAAACTCAGCAGTCCTGATGAAGGGTCTCCGCCCAAAATATTTATTGTTTATTCCCCTCCATGGATGCTGCCTGACCTGCTGAGTTCCTCCAACATTTTATGTGTGTTTCTCTGGATTTCTAGGATCGGCAGAATCCCCTGTTTTTGAGTGTGAGTCCCAGTGTGCAGTTGGGGAAATTTACTAAACATGGAACACAAGCGTTGGAAATACAAGTGAAGGAAGCTGTTCAGCCCCTCCTATCTGCTGCACTATTCAACCGGGTGGTAGCCAATCTTTCTTTACCACTACTTGTTATCTGTTCCCTTAACATCCAAAAATCTATCAATTCATATTGAATATTTTCAATGACTGAAGAGTTTCAAAAATTCACCAGCCATCAGGTGAAGAAACAACCCTCAGCTCTGCTCTGTGTAACCAAGACCGATACTTTGAGGCAGGTTCTGTTAGCACTGCAAATACTAGTAAATAATTGTGTCCCTTTCAATATTACCTTTTCTCGTTCTTCTAAAGGCAACAGAGAAGACTCTATTTGATTTTTAACATCACAGCACTGTGTACAGCACAGTCCAGGCCTACCAGCCCACCATGTTGTGCCAACTTTTTAACCTACTCCAAGATCAATCTAACTGTTCTCTCCCACGTAGCCATTTTACTTTCATCCTTGTGCTTATCTAATAGTTTCTTAAATATTCTGAAAGAATCTGCCTCTACCACTACCCCTGGCAGTGTGTTCCACATATCCATCATTCTCCGTGTAAAAAACCTCACCTCTTACTCCCCCCACCATATTTTCCTCCAATCATCTTAAAATTATGCCCTCTTGTTTTAACCATTTCTGTCCTGGGAAAGAAGTCTCTGATTTCCACTCTATCAATGCCCCTTATCTTCTTCTAGACCTCTATCAAGCCACCTCTGAGCCAGTATAGGATTATTGGCAGGATTTTTAAGCAGTGTAGAAGAAGAGAGCGGTTCACATCTAGAGATCCCTTAATTTAGCAGCACAAGTAGGTAGGGTTGTTAAGAGGGTGTATGGTGTGTTGGCCTTCATTAGTCAGGGGATTGGATTCAAGAGCCATGAGGTAATGTTGCGACTCTATAAAATCTGGTTAGTCCATACTTGGAATATTGTGTTCAGTTCTGGTCACCTCATTATAGTAAGGATGTGGAAACTTTAGAGAGGGTGCAGAGGGGATTTACCAGGATGCTGCCTGGATAGAGAGCATGCCTTATGAGAATAGGTTGAACAAGCTAAGGCTTTTCTCTTTGGACTGAAGGAGGATGAAAAGTGATTTGATAGAGGTGTATAAGATGATAAGAGGCACAGAATGAGTGGACAGTCATCACCTTTCTCCCAGGGCAGAAATGGCTAGGACAAAAGTGTTTAGAGAAAAGTAAAGGGGATGTCGGAGGTAGGTTTTTTAATAAAGAAAGCGGTGAGTGTGTGCAATGTGTTACCAGGGGTGGTAATAGAGATATTTAAAAGACTCTTAGATTGGCATGTAGATGACAGAAAAATGGAGGGCTATGTGGGAGAGAAGGGTTAGATTGATCTTAGAGTAGGTTAGAAGGTTGCCACTGCATTGTGAACCAAAGGGCTTGTACCGTTGTAGTGTTCTGTATTCTAGTTTCGTTGTTCCAAAGAGAAAAGCCCTTACTTGCTTATATATTTAATATTTTCTTTTTGTATTTGTACAGTTGGCCTTCTCTCGCACATTGATTGCTTGCCAGCCTTTGTGTGTCGTTCTCATTTCTTCCACTGTGAATGCCCGCAAGAAAGTGAACCTCTGGCTAGTATATACCTACTTTGTTCATGTATTAACTTTGAAGAGGAGGTGGGGGAACCCTTGCATTGGAGAGCTGGGATTCGGGAACGTGCCCTGTATCTGGAGGTTCTGGATGGGATGAAGCATTTAACCCGCTGCTCTGTGTCTTGCCAGGTTATTGAATGAGGCCACGGGGTCATTACTGGATGATGTCCAGTTGGTTAACACCTTACAGACTTCAAAGGTCACTGCCACAGAAGTAGCAGAACAGATAGACAACAGTGAGACCACTGAGGTGAAGATTGATGCTGCTCGAGAGGTTAGTGTAACTGAACTCGCCTCGCGAAGGGAAATGTTTCCTCTGATCGCAGGTGTAATGGGATACACCTGACCTTTCATCACAAAGAACATGACTTAAGCTGTTACTGAAATCAATCATCAACAATAATGATCACCTAGGCACAGAGAAAATCTGTATTAACTGATACTGTAAATGGGCTCAGTTAACAATCACATGATCAAAGTACCTGTGTGTACACCCACCAGGTTGTGCTGACCTTCCCTGAACAAAGAACGGAAAAGTTCATACCCAGGAAATGGAGTCTACTCTGTCCAGCTGGACTTTGATTTATTATTCTTTGTTTATTTAGAGATAACAGGCCTATCTGGCCCAACAAGCGCCACCCAATTACACCCATATGACCAATTAACCTACTAACCCGTCTGTATGTCTTCGTAATGTGTCCATTTTCAATTGCTGTGATTCAGCCAACTCTGAGCAAGAACCAGTTCACAAAATAGTGGCTGCAAAGCACAGTATGACAAAATGACAGCTTCTGTCCTTCCACCACACAGCAGGAACAAAGACATTCGCTTTGTCTGCTTCCTCTGCCCTTGCCCAATCTGCAGATTTTAGTTCTTTCTGGTCAACAAACCAATTGCAGGGGTCAAAATGTTAATACTATGAGATCTATCCCCTGTACTTCAGACTGCAATAGGTGATTGTATAGGTGGGGAGGCTGAAGGCAAAGTTGGCAGAGTCTTCAGTATCTGAGAACTCAGGGAAGGAAGATGTGACAATGATCTCCCCGCCTGTTGTCCAATTCCAGGGTTATCGCCCATGCGCTGAACGTGCTTCCATCCTCTTCTTTGTGCTGAATGACATGGGCAAGATTGACCCCATGTACCAGTTCTCACTGGATGCCTACATTGACCTCTTCAACTTGAGCATTGAGAAGAGCAAACGCACTCCAAAGCTGCACGAGCGTATCGTCAACCTCAATGAATACCACACCTACGCTGTGTACAGGTGAGCAGCCACTCACAGGCCATCCGATGTTGCCCTGGGACACTGCCACACACAGAAAGAAACACACGCTCTCTCTCATCACGACCTCTCCCCTAAATCTATTACTTTTACAATACTTTAAACAGATACAGTACTGGCTGAAAAATTTGACAGGTGTCTTGAGCAGCCCAATATGGTGTGCTGGGGTTGCAGAACTGTGTTCAGTGTGACAGTTCACAAATTAACCCTCCTCTTTCATGGCTTATTTCCTTCCTCCTCCATCTCTCACTGGGTTTATTCCTTCCTGGCCCAACCACGTAGACACCACAACCACAACCAAGAAAGACCACCAGTGCCTCTACTTTCTCAGCTGGCTACGAAACTTTGGCATGCTCCCTTTGATCCTCACCAACTTTTATTGATGCACCATAAAAAGCATCACCCTGATGCATCATGACTCAGTACGGCAACTACTTGGCCCATGATTTCAAGAGACTGTAGAGAGTCGTGGGCACAGCGCAGCATGTCATAGAAACCAGCTTCTCCTCTGTCTACACTTCTCACTGCCTTGGTAAAGCTGCATAATCAAAGACCCTTCCCACCCTAGATATTCTCTCTTCTCCCCTCTCCCATCGGGCAGAAAATACAAAAACCTGACAGCATGTACCACCAGGCTCGAGGATAGCTTCTATCCCATTGTTAAACGATCCCCTAGTTCGATAAGATGCACTCTTGACCTCACAGTCTACTGCATTACGATCATGCGCCTTACTGTCTGCCTTCTCTGCATTTTCTCTATAACTGTAATACTTTATTCGATAAGACAGTAAGACAAAGGAGCAGGATTTGGCTATTCAGCCCATCAAAGTTCAAAGTAAAATTTATTATCAGAGTACATACATGTCACCATATACAACCCCAAGATTCTTTTTCCTGCGGGCATATTCAGCAAATGTATAGAGCAGTAACTGTAAACAGGATCAATGGAAGAGCAAGAGTATAGGAGACAACAAAATATGGAAATGCAAATATAAATAAATAGCAATAAATAACAAGAGCATGAAATAACAACACAGAGTCCTTAAAGTGAGATCATTTTTTGTGAGAACATCTCAATAGATGAGTGTGATTATCCTCTTTTGTTCAAGAGCCTCACGGTTGAGAGGTAGTAACTGTTATTGAACCTGGTGCTGTGAGTCCTGAGGCTCCTATACCATTTACCTGATAGCAACAGTGAGAAAAGAGCATGGCCTGGGTGGTGAGCATCTTTGATGATGGACGCTGCTTTTCTACGACAGTGTTTCATGTAGATGCGCTCAATGGTTGGGAGAATTTTACCCATAATGTACTGGGCCGAATCCATTACCTTTTGTAGAATTTTCCACACAAAGGCATATAAAGTCTGCTCCACCATTCATGGCTGAATTATTTTCCCTGTCAACCCCATTTGCCTGCCTTCTCATAACCTATGATGCCCTGACTAATCAAGAACCTATCCACCTCTGCTTGAAACAAATATATTCTGCAATCTGTTATTGTTTTCCCTTGCACTACCTCAATGCACTGATGTGAATAGTATGTATGGATAAAATGCAGAACAAACCTTTTCATTGCACCAAGGCATATGACAATAATAAACCAATTTACCAACTGGTCACCACGAGTCTGCAGTTACTCCTGCCTTCTCGGCATCTATTTCTTCTCCTTGCTTCTTCCTCTTCCCTCTTTGATTCTGGATAGTCTCCAGTCTTTATACTTGGCTTTACTTGGCATTCACCTTCTTTCCTCTCACCGTCCCACTCTCCACTTTCCACAGGGATCTCTTTCTACATGACCCCCTTCCCCACCAATATCCATCTTACACTTACCTCTGCAAGCAGGACAAATGCTACATCTGCCCTAACCCTCATGCCTCACCACCAATCAAAGCCCCAAACACAACCCTTCCATGAGAGACAATACTTCACCTATGAGTCTGTCGGGGTTGTCTACTGTATTCGATGTTCCTGATGCAACCTTTTCTACATCAGAGAGAGATTGGGGTGGCTGCTTCATCAAGCACCTTCACTCTGTCCACCACAGCAGGCAGGATTTCCCAGTGGATACCCACTTCAACTTGACTTCCCATTTCCATTCCAACATGGTCTCCTCTACTGTCACAATGAGGCTACTCTTGGGTTGGAGGAACAACAACTCATATTCATTCCGGGTAGCCTCCATCGTGATGGCCTGAACATTAATTTCTCTAACTTCTGGTAATCACCCCTCTTCCTCCCACTCACCTTCCCCCTCACCTGGTCTCACCTCTCATTTGCCACTCCTGTTCTCCTTCTGCTTCCCCCCAGCTTCTTATTCTGGCTTCTTTTCCCTTCCTTTCCAGTCCTGATGACTGTTTATTCATTTCCGTACATGCTGTCTGACCTGCTGAGTTCTCCAGCATTATAGAAACATAGAAACATAGAAAATAGGTGCAGGAGTAGGCCATTTGGCCCTTCGAGCCTGCACCGCCATTTATTATGATCATGGCTGATCATCCAACTCAGAACCCAGCCTTCCCTCCATACCCCCTGACCCCTGTAGCCACAAGGGCCATATCTAACTCCCTCTTAAACATAGCCAATGAACTGGCCTCAACAGTTTGCTGTGGCAGAGAATTCCACAGATTCACCACTCTCTGTGTGAAGAAGTTCCTCCTAATCTCGGTCCTAAAAGGCTTCCCCTCTATCCTCAAACTGTGACCCCTCGTTCTGGACCTCCCCAACATCGGGAACAATCTTCCTGCATCTAGCCTGTCCAATCCCTTTAGGATCTTATACGTTTCAATCAGATCCCCCCCTCAATCTTCTAAATTCCAACGAGTACAAGCCCAGTTCATCCAGTCTTTCTTCATATGAAAGACCTGCCATCCCAGGAATCAATCTGGTGAACCTTCTTTGTACTCCCTCTATGGCAAAGATGTCTTTCCTCAGATTAGGAGACCAAAACTGCACACAATACTCCAGGTGTGGTCTCACCAAGGCCTTGTACAACTGCAGTAGTACGTCCCTGCTCCTGTACTCGAATCCTCTCGCTATAAATGCCAGCATACCGTTCGCCTTTTTCACCGCCTGCTGTACCTGCATGCCCTTCCTTTCCCTAAACCCCTCAAACCCTGACATGTCTGACTCAATCTAAACTCCATCCACCACCTCCTCTGGTGGGTCACCAGCTTAGTGCGAGTTGCTGGAGCCGTTCCTTCTGCCTATGGCTGAGTGCCGTGGACAGTGTGAAATTTGGCCAACCCTGCCTTTCCATTTTAGGTACACGTGCCGTGGGCTCTTTGAGAGGCACAAGCTGCTCTTCAGCTTCCAGGTCTGCATCAAGATCCTGGAGGTAGCCGGCAAACTCAACATGGATGAGTACAACTTCTTCTTGTGTGGGGGTGTGGTGAGTGCATCCAGTGGGAATGGTGGCATGCAACTTAAAGCTGAGTGGAGCTCCAGAACGTGGGGTTTAGTCATTGAACCTACCTTAAAGGGGTCTGTGAATCTCTATAAGCCTGTTAGGGACGTTGAAGGCCAAACGTTTGTGATTGCACAAGTCAGCTGGAGGCCAAAGAGATGGCCTGTTAGAGGACTATATGTGCGTGGATGAGTGGGTGAGTGTGCAGGAATGGGGTTAGTTTTTGTGGCTGTTGCTTTGTCGCTTGTGTGTTATTCTGCCAAGCATGGTGGGCATGCTGTCGGTGCTGGGAAGTGGAGTGATGCTAGCAGGCTACCTCCCCCCCGCCCCCCAGCACATCCCTTAGGTGTGTTGCTTGTTGACACATTCCACTGTATGTTTCAATGTGCCTGTGGTAAATGAATCTGAACGTGTGGATACGGAGAGGAAATGTTTGTGAATCCAGAGGGTCATATAACCGGACTGCACTTATCCCCCCCTGTCAGTATCTCCCTGACCGCTACGACCAAGGACGAGGGCAAAATGAGCCCCACCCATTTCCAGACACACACCTCCATTACTGAATATGTCCTGGTCCCTCTCTCCCCTATTGTGGTCTTACCTTCAACAGATGCTGCACCTTGCACATCTCCTCTGAAGAAGTTCTGGCACTAACAGAGCATGCGTACAACTCACTAACCCTAACCAGAATGTCTTTGAAATGGGAGAGGAGACTGAAGCACTCAGAGGAAACCCACGTGGTCACAGAGATCACATACAAACTCCGTACACACAACTGAACTCCAATTCTACAGTCCCACGGTAATGCATTACTCTAAACGCTACACTACTGCGTCGTCCACTCTGGTGGAGACAGGTGGAGACTGGGGTGAGTAAGATCTGCCATGAATTATTCAGCTTTGTTAGTGTTCCATCTAGGACCATAGATGAGCTGTAGAGGAGCCTCCTTGGATATGGGAGGGGAGATGATGGTGCACAGTTTGTGATGAGTTGGAAAGTTCCTGCTCCAGTGCACTTTCCCCCTTGTAGGTGCTGGACAGAGAGGAGCAGATGGACAACCCATGCCCCGGGTGGCTCGCAGATACCAACTGGGACAATATCACACAGCTCGATAAGCTGACCAACTTCCATGGAATTATGAACTCATTTGAACAGTATCCCAAGGATTGGAATGCTTGGTACACCAGCTCAGTGCCAGAAACCGCACTGTTGCCAGGTGAGTGCATTAGGAACATTCAGACAGGTGGTGGGACCCACAGTTTGCCATGAGTCACACTGAAATATCACACAGAAAAAAGACTCTCTCTGTCCTAAATACACCTCTCATTATTTTATAAACCCCTGTTAGTTTGTACCCCAGCCAGAGAAAACAATCCAAATTTTGGAACTGGAATTGGAATTGGTATACAGAATTATTGTTTCATGTACCGAGGTACAGTGAAAAGTGTTTCTTTATAAGTTCATCAGATCAAATCATTACGTGATGCATTGAGGTAGAACAAGGTAAAACATTGACATTATGCAGAATAAAGTTTAACAGCTACAGAGAAAGTGCAGTAAACAGTAAGATATCTGTCCTGTCCTTATAGCTAACACTCTAATCCAGGCAATATCCTGCTGAACCTTCTGCAGTTTATTCACCGTTGCCACTGGCTTCAAAGAACATCACAGTACAGCATAGTGCAGGCCATTCAGTCCACTATGTTGTGCTGACTTTTATCCTACTCTGATATCAATCTAGCCCATTCTTCCCACATTTCCATGTCATCCCAAAGCTTATTCATCGTTACAATCAGTTTGTTCTCCTTTGCACTCATACACTGAAGAATGACAATTATCAGTCTTAAATTTCCATCTTGATCCCCATTATCCAGGCCAGGCTCTCTTCTCACTGCTGCCATCAGATCCTTGGGTGCCACTCCACCAGATTCAGTAAGTTAATACCCTACAACCATCAGACTCCTGTACCGGCATGGCTAACTTTACTCACCACAACACTAAACTGATTCCACAACATACAGACTCACATTCAGCGACTCTACAATTTATGTTCCCAGCATTATTTATTCATTAAAGGTTCAAAGTATGCAACTCTGAAATTATTCTTTTCTGGGTAGCCGTGAGAACAAAAAAGAAAAGAAAGGAAAGGCCCTAAATCCCCCCTCCCCATACAAAAAAGAGTTAACCTAATGGAACAGGCACATCAACCACCAAATCTCCCGCCCCACACAAAAGAGTGAATAAATCGAAACAGGCACATCGACCCCCAAATTCCCCCACAAAAAACGAGAAAGATTGGAGGGGGAACCCAGAATACAAAAAAAACTGTAAGACCGAAAAAAAAAAGTCTATAGTCCGAGTTCACATCCAAAACGCAGAAAACCTGGGCAACATTCTCCAGGCACAACAGCAGGCTCTTCCCTTGCCGGTAGCGTGGAAGAGCAATCCTCAGCAATCAGAAATGATCAACGAGCTGCAGTGGGTACACAGAACATAGAATAGTACAGCACAGTACAGGCCCTTCGGCCCACAATGTTGTGCCGACCCTCAAACCCTGCCTCCCATATAAGCCCCCACCTTAGATTCCTCCATATACCTGTCTAGTAGTCTCTTAAACTTCACTAGTGTATCTGCCTCCACCACTGACTCAGGCAGTGCATTCCACGCACCAACCACTCTCTGAGTGAAAAACCTTCCTCTAATCTCCCCTTTGAACTTCCCACCCCTTACCTTAAAGCCATGTCCTCTTGTATTGAGCAGTGGTACCCTGGGGAAGAGGCGCTGGCTAACCACTCTATCTAGTCCTCTTATTATCTTGTACACCTCTATCATGTCTCCTCTTATCCTCCTCCTCTCCAAAGAGTAAAGCCCAAGCTCCCTTAATCTCTGATCATAATGCATACTCTCTAAACCAGGCAGCATCTTGGTAAATCTCCTCTGTACCCTTTCCAATGCTTCCACATCCTTCCTATAGTGAGGTGACCAGAACTGGACACAGTACTCCAAGTGTGGCCTAACCAGAGTTTTATAGAGCTGCATCATTACATCGCGATTCTTAAACTCTATCCCTCAACTTAAGCTAACACCCATAAGCTTTCTTAACTACCCTATCCACCTGTGAGGCAATTTTCAGGGATCTGTGGACATGTACCCCGAGATCCCTCTGCTCTTCCACACTACCAAGTATCCTGCCATTTACTTTGTACTCTGCCTTGGAGTTTGTCCTTCCAAAGTGTACCACCTCACACTTCTCCGGGTTGAACTCCATCTGCCACTTCTTAGCCCACTTCTGCATCCTATCAATGTCTCTCTGCAATCTTTAACAATCCTCTACACTATCTACAACACCACCAACCTTTGTGTCATCTGCAATCTTGCCAACCCACCCTTCTACCCCCACATCCAGGTCGTTAATAAAAATCACGAAAAGTAGAGGTCCCAGAACAGATCCTTGTGGGACACCACTAGTCACAATCCTCCAATCTGAATGTACTCCCTCCACCACCACCCTCTGCCTTCTGCAGGAAAGCCAATTCTGAATCCACCTGGCCAAACTTCCCTGGATCCCATGCCTTCTAACTTTCTGAATAAGCCTACCGTGTGGAACCTTGTCAAATGCCTTACTAAAATCCATATAGATCACATCCACTGCACTACCCTCATCTATATGCCTGGTCACCTCCTCAAAGAACTCTATCAGGCTCGTTAGACACGATCTGCCCTTCACAAAGCCATGCTGACTGTCCCTGATCAGATCATGATTCTCTAAATACCTATAGATCCTATCTCTAAGAATCTTTTCCAACAGCTTTCCCACCACAGATGTAAGGCTCACTGGTCTATAATTACCCGGACTATCCCTACTACCGTTTTTGAACAAGGGAACAACATTCGTCTCCCTCCAATCCTCCGGTACCATTCCCGTGGACAACGAGCACATAAAGATCCTAGCCAGAGGCTCAGCAATCTCTTCTCTCATCTCGTGAAGCAGCCTGGGGAATATTCTGTTAGCTCATTATTCCGTACTGATCATATTATTGTTTGTTTCTGTATTTATATGGTTTATCATTACTTGTGCGTTGTTTGTCAATTGTTGTGTGTAATTTTTCATTAATTCTATATGCCTGCAAGAAAATGCATCTCAGGATAGTACATAGTGACATACACCTACTTTGATAATTACTTTGAACTTTGATCTTCCTTTCCAGTCCTGATGAAGGGTCTCAGCCCGTGATGTTGTCTGTTCATTTGTCTCAATAGATGTGTCTGATCTGCTGAGTTCCTTCAGCATTTTGTGTTTGTTGCTTTGTGTGACTGATGCTTCTGTTCCCCTCACCAGTGGAATGGGAGAATACCTGCAATGAGCTTCAGCGGATGCTGATTGTACGATCCCTGCGGCAGGACCGTGTCGCCTTATGCGTGACGTCCTTCATCGTCAACAACCTTGGCTCCAAGTTTGTGGAACCCCCGGTGCTGGACATGCATTCGGTCAGTGTGAAACAGGGCAGCCGAATGGCCTTCACTGAACACCCAGCACCACACAATCCTAAACCACTCTTCCCCTTCTTATTGGTCAAAATGATACACGTCAGAAGGTCAAACTTGAAGACAGAATATAGGACTTTTAGCAGTGTGGAGGAACAGAAGGATCTTGGGATCCACATCAATAGATCCCTTAAAGTTGCCACCCAAGTTGATAGGGATATGGTATGTTAGCCTTTATTAATCGGGGGATTGAGTTCAAGGGCTGTGAAGAAGTGCGTCAGCTCTATATAACCCTGGTTAAAGCATGTTTGGAGAATGGTGTTCAGTTCTGGTCACTTCATTAAGCGTCTGTTAAGGTTTCATTTTTGTTTTTTTTCTCTCTCTTACTGTACCATTTAAATGGCTGTGGTGTGTGCTTTGTGCCGGATGTTGGATAACTGGGAGACCCAGAGTCTCCCGGGGAACTACATCTGCATGAAATACATCTTGAAGACCATGTTAGGGATCTGGAGCAGCAACTGGATGACCTTCGGCTTGTACGGGAGAGTGAGGAGATAATTGGTCAAAGTTACAAGGAAGTAGTCAACCCAAAGTTGCAGGAGGCTAGTAGCTGAGTCACTGTCAGGAGAAATGGAAATTGGCAGTTAGAGCAGAGCACAGCTGTGGCCAATTTCCCTCAAAGACAGTATACCATTTTGGATACTTTTGTGGGGGATGACCTCCCAGGGGAATGCCACGGTGACTGGGTTACTGGCACTGAGTGTAGGTCCATGGTGCAGAAGGGAAAGAGGGAGAAGAGGGGAGCGGCAGTGACAGGGGACTCAATAGTGAGGGGAACAGACAGGAGACTCTGTGGGCATGAACGGGACAGCCGGATGGTATGTTGCCTCCCAGGTTCCAGGGTCGGGGATGTCTCGAATCCCGTCCACAACATTTTGGAGAGGGAGGGGGAGCAGCCAGATGTCGTGGTACATATTGGTACCAATGACATGGGAAGGAAAAGCAATGAGGTCCTGGAAAGAGAATTTAGAGAACTAGGTAGGAAGCTGAGAAGCAGGACCTCCAGGGTAGTAATTTCTGGATTGCTGCCTGTGCCACATACCAGTGAGGGTAGAAACAGGGTGATTTGGCAGATAAATGTGTGGCTGAGAAGTTGGTTCAGGAGGCAGGGCTTCAGGTTCTTGGATCATTGGGATCCCTTCTGGGGGAGGGATGACTTGTACAAAAGTGACGGGTTGCACCTGAACCCGAAGGGGACCAATATTCTCGCAGGCAGGTTTGTTAGAGCTGTTGGGGAGGGGAACTAGAATGAAGGGACTCAGGATAGGATGTATGGTAAAAAAGTAAAGGTAGCGTGCAGTCAGATTGTCAGGAAGAGCAGGCAGGTGATGGGACTTAGTTGCAGCCAACAAGCTGAGTATCAAATCATTAGGGATGCAGAATCAGAAAGGATAGCAAATACGGTACTCATGATGTTGTATCTAAATGCACGTAGTATAAGAAATAAGGTGGATGATCTCGTTGCACTATTACAGGTTACCAGGTATGACGTTGTGTCCATCACTGAATCGTGGCTGAAGGATGGTTTAGTTGGGAGTAGAAGGTTACACATTAATTGGAGGGATAGGCAGGGTAGGCAGAGGGGGTGGTGTGGCTCTACTGGTAAGGAATGGCATCAAATCAATAGAAAGATGTGACATAGGATTGGAAGATGTTGAATTCTTGTGGGTTGAGTTAAGAAACTGCATATATATATATATATATATATATATATATATATATACAGGCCTCCCAATAGTGGCTGGGTGGTGAATCACAGATTACAACAGGAAATAGAAAAGGCGTGTCAAAAGGGCAATGTTATGGTAGTCATGGGAGATTTTAACATGCAGGTCGATTGGGAAAATCGGGTTGGTAATAGATCTCAAGAGTGAGTTTGACCAACCTAAGAGATGGCTTTTTAGAGCAGTTTGTCATTGAGCCTACTAGGGGATCAGCTATACTGGATTGGGTGTTATGTAATGAACTGGAAGCAATTAGGGAGCTAAAGGTAAAAGAACCCTTAGGAGGCAGTGATGACAGTATGATTGAGTTCAACTTGAAATTTGATAGGGAGAAAGTAAAGTCTGTTGTAGCAGTATTTCAGTGGAGTAAGAGAAATTACAATGGTATGATAGAGGGGTTGGCCAAAGGAAATTGGAAGGAGCTGCTGGCAGGGATGTCAGCAGAGCAGCAATGGTGTGCATGTCTGAGAAAAATGAGGAAGGTGCAGGACGTGTGTATTCCAAAAATGAAGAAATTCTCAAATGGTAAAATAGTACAACCGTGGCTGACAAGGGAAGTCAAAGCTATTGTAAAAGCAAAAGAAAGGGCATACAACAAAGCAAAAATTAGTGGGAAGATAGAGGATTGGGAAATTTTTAAAAACCTACAGAGAACGAGTAAAAAAATCATTAGAAGGGAAAAGATGAAATATGAAAGCAAGCTAGCAAATAATATCAAAGTGGATAGAGAAAGTATCTTCAAGTTGTTAAAAATAAAAGAGAAATGAGAGTGGATATAAGACCGCTAGAAAATGAAGCAGGAGAAACAATAACGGGGGACAAGGAGATGGCTGATGAACTAAAAGACTGATTTTGCATCAATTTTCATTGTGGAAAACACTAGCAGTATGTCTGATGTTGTAGTGTGTGAGGGAAGAGAAGTGGGTGCAGTTACTATTACAAGGGAGAAGGTACTCAAAAAGGTGAAAGACCTAAAGGTACATAAGTCACCTGGACCAGATGAACTGCACCCTAGGGTTCTGAAAGGTAATATTAGAGATTGTGGTAGCATTAGAAATGATCTTTCAAAAATCATTGGACTCTGGCATGGTGCCAGAGGACTGGAAAATTGAAAATGTCACTCCACTCTTTAAGAAAGGAGGAAGGCGGCAGGAAGGAAATTATAGACCAATTAGCCTGACCTCAGTGGATGAGAAGATGCTAGAGTCAATTGTTAAGGATGAGGTGATGGAGTACTGGGTGACACAGGACAAGATAGTACAAAGTCAGTATGGTTTCCTTCAGGGAAAATCCTGCCTGCCGAACCTGTTGGAATCCTCAGAGGAGATTACAAATAGGATAGATAAAGGGGATGCAGTGGATGTTGTTTATTTGGACTTTCAGAAGGCCTTTGACAAGGTGTCACAAATGAGGCTGCTTACCAAATTAAGAGCCCATGGTATTACAGGAAAATTACTAACATGGTTAGAGCATTGGCTGATTGGTAGGAGGCAGCAAGTGGGAATAAAAGGTTACTTTGCTGGTTGGCTGCCAGTGACTAGTGGTCAGTGTTAGGACTACTTTTTATGCTGTATGTACAGTTGAAGTCAGAAGTTTACATACACCTTAGCCAAATACATTTAATCTCAGTTTTTCACAGTTCCTGACATTTAATCCTAGAAAATATTCCCTGTCTTAGGTCAGTTAGGATGACTACTTTATTTTAAGAATGTGAAATGTCAGAATAATAGTAGAGAGAATGATTTATTTCAGCTTTTATTTCTTTCATCACTTTCCTAGTGGGTCAGAAGTTTACATACACTTTGTTAGTATTTGCTAGCATTGCCTTTAAATTGCTTAACTTGGGTCAAACATTTTGGGTGGCCTTCCACAAGCTTCTCACAGTAAGTTGCTGGAATTTTGTTCCATTCCTCCAGACAGAACTAGTGTAACTGAGTCAGGTTTGTAGGCTGCCTTACTCGCACACACTTTTTCAGTTCTGCCCACAAATTTTCTATCGGATTGAGGTCAGAAAATTATGTCAAGGCTAGTTTCATCCCTGGGAGCAATTTCCAAATGCCTGAAGGTACCACGTTCATCTGTACAAACAATAGTATGCAAATATAGACACCATGGGACCACACAGCTGTCATTACCACTCAGGAAGGAGACGCATTCTGTCTCCCAGAGATGAACGTACTTTGGCGCGAAAAGTGCGAATCAATTCCAGAACAACAGCAAAGGACCTTGTGAAGATGCTGGAGGAAACAGGTAGACAAGTATCTATATCCACAGTAAAACGAGTCCTATATCGATTCATGAGGAAGGGAAATTATGTGGGTATATTGAAGCAACATCTCAAGACATCAGCCAGGAAGTTAAAGCTCAGTCGTAAATGGGTCTTCCAAATGGACAATGACCCCAAGCATACCTCCAAAGTTGTAGCGAAATTGTTTAAGGACAACAAAGTCAAGGTATTGGAGTGGCCATCACAAAGCCCTGACCTCAATCCAATAGAAAATTTGTGGGCAGAACTGAAAAAGCGTGTGCGAGCAAGGAGGCCTACAAACCTGACTCAGTTACACCAGTTCTGTCTGGAGGAATGGAACAAAATTCCAGCAACTTAATGTCAGGAACTGTGAAAAACTGAGTTTAAATGTATTTGGCTAAGGTATATGGAAACTTCTGACTTCAACTGTAAATGATTTAGATGATGGAATAGATGGCTTTGTTGCCAGGTTTGCAGATAATACAAAGATTGGTTGAGAAAACAGGTAGGATGCATACGGACTTAGACAGATTTGGAGAATGGGCGAGAAAGTAGCAAATGAAATACAACGTTGGAAAATGCATGGTCATGCACTTTGGTTATCGAAATAAATGTGCGGACTATTTTCTGAATGGGGAGAAAATCCAAAAAATCTGAGATGCAAAAGGACTTGGGACTTTAGGGTGTTGTGCAGAACACCCTAAAGGTTAACTTGCAGGTTAGAAAAGATGTGCTGGCATTAGAGAAGGTTCAGAGAAGGTTCACAAGGATGATTCTGGGAATGAAAAGGTTATCATATGAGGAACGTTTGATAGCTCTGGGTCTGTACTTGCTGGAATTTAGAAGGATGAGGGGGGAATCTCATTGAAACCTTTCAAATGTTGAAAGTCCTAGACAGAGTAGATGTGGAAAGGATGTTTCCCATGGTGGGAGAGTCTAGGACAAGAGGGCACAGCCTCAGGATAGAGAGGCATCCTATCAAAACAGAGATGCTGAGAAATTTCTTTAGCCAAAAGGATGGTGAATTTGTTGCCACGTGCAACAGTGGAGACCAGGTCATTGGGTGTATTTAAGGCAGAGATTGATAGGGTCTTGATTGGATATGGCATCAAAGGTTATGGGGAGAAGGCAGGGAGCTAGGGTTGAGGAGGAGAAAAGAAAAGGATCAGCCATGATTGAATGGTGGAGCAGATTTGATGGGCCAGGTGGCCTAATTCAGCTCCTATGTCTTATGGTCTTATCATAGGAAGGATGTGGAAGATTTAGAGAGGGCGCAGAAGAGTTTTACCAGGATGCTGTCTGGATTAGAGAGCATGTCTCATGAGGATAGGTTGATTTAGCTAAGGCTTTTCTCTTTGGAGCAAAGGAGGATGAGACATGATTTAAAAGAGGTATACAAGATGATAAGAGACATAGACAAAGTGAACAGCCAGAGACTTTTTCCTAGGGCAGAAATGAGGAGAATAATATTAAAGTATTTGAAGGAAATTGTAGAGAGGGATGTCAGAGGTAGAATGTTTACACAGAGTGGTGGGTGCGTGGAACACCCTGCTAAGATACCTGAGCAGATACCTCAGGAGCGTTTAAGAGACTGCTAGATAGGCACTGGGATGTAAGAAAAATGGAGAGCTATGTGGGAGGGAAGAATTAGTTTGACCTTAGAATAGGTTAAAAGTTCAGCACAACATTGTGTGCTGAAGGGCCTGTATGGTGCTATGATGGTCTATATCCTGTGTAGGTGATTGATGACTCCAACACAAGGACACCGCTGATATTTGTGCTTTCGCCGGGGGTTGATCCCACCAATGCCCTGCTACAGCTGGCTGAACACTCGGGAATGGCAGCCCGCTTCCATGCACTGTCACTGGGTCAGGGCCAGGCCCCCATTGCCACACGGATGATCACCG
Source organism: Mobula hypostoma (assembly GCF_963921235.1). Taxonomy (NCBI): domain Eukaryota; kingdom Metazoa; phylum Chordata; class Chondrichthyes; order Myliobatiformes; family Myliobatidae; genus Mobula; species Mobula hypostoma. The sequence goes on along the minus strand of NC_086101.1, from coordinate 105,930,882 downwards.
AGGGAGTAGCAGAAGGTAGGTGGCACCAAACAGTTTACCCTGGCCCCAGACCGGCCCTCTCCACCTTATCACCATCCCCATCAACATACTGTTCTCCTCCATTCCCCCGTGCCCGTAACTCCTACGATTCCCCTCAACTGCTCCCTCTCTGAGTGAGAGGACCCTCCTGTATTCCCCACTGAATTTTTCACCACCTGTCTTGCTACTTTACCCCCACACTGATATTGCCCACAAGGGCAAACACATCTTCTTCTCCAATTTCATTCAGTTTTCAAGCTTAGATTCTTAAAGATTAGTCATATTTGTCACATTAACATCAAAAGATTGAAACAGTGAAAGGGGTTATTTGTATCAATGACCAACACAGTCTGAGGAAGTTCTGAGGAAGTTCTGAGGAAGTGCTGGGGCAGCCCACAAGTAACCTTATACTTTCAGCGCCAACATAATATGTCCAAGCTTATTAGCCATAACCATATGTCTATGGACTGTGGGAGGAAACGGGAGCACCCGATGGGAGCGTACAAACGTCTACAGACAGCGGTGGGAATTGAACCCTGATTGGTGATAGCTACATTGTGCCAACCACTACACTGCTGGGCTGCCACATCTACACCCATACCCCCTCTCCCTCCCACACCTCCCTCTCCCAGCCACACCTCCCTCTTCCTCCCATACCCCCTCTTACCCCACACCTCCCTCTTCCCCCCCACACACCTCCCTCTTCCCCCCACACCCCCTCTCCCACACACCTCCCTCTCCCCCACACCTCCCTCTTCCCCCCACACCCCCTCTCCCACACACCTCCCTCTCCCCCACACCTCCCTCTCCCCCACACCTCCCTCTGCCCCAAACCTCCGTCTTCCCCCTACACCCCCTCTACCCCATACCCCGTCTACCCCCTACACCCCCTCTACTCCTTACACATCCTCTATCCCTTACACCCCCTCTACCCCTTACACCCCTCAACCCCCTGTACCCCTTCTACCCCCTATACCCCCTCTACCCCTTACACCCCCTCTTCCCCCTTACACCACCTCTACCCCCTATACCCCCTGTACCCCTTACACCCCCTCTATCACTTACACCCCCTCTACCCCTACACCCCCTCTACCCCCTACACCCCTACACCCCCTCTACCCCCTACACCCCTCTACCCCTTAAACCCCCTCACACCCCTCTGCCTCCTACACCCCCTCTACCCTTTACACCCCCTCTTCCCCTCACACCTGCTCAACCCCCTACACCCCCTGTACCCCTTACACCGTCTCTCCCCCTACACCCCCTCTACCCCCTACATCCCCTCTACCCCTACACCCCCTCTACCACTTACTCTTCCCCTCACACCTGCTCAACCCCCTACACCCCCTCTACCCCCTACATCCCCTCTACCCCTACACCCCCTCTACCACTTACTCTTCCCCTCACACCTGCTCAACCCCCTACACCCCCTCTACCCCTTACACCTCCTATACCCCCTATATCCCCTCTACCCCTTACACCCCTGTACCCCCTACACCCCCTCTACCCCTCACACCCCTCTACCCCTTACACCCCCTCTACCCCTCACACCTCCTATACCCCTTATACCCCCTACATCCCCTCTACCCCTACACACCCTCTACCACTTACTCTTCCCCTCACACCTGCTCAACCCCCTACACCCCCTGTACCCCTTACACCCCTCTACCCCTCACACCCCTACACCCCTTACACCCCCTCTACTCCCTACACCCCCTCTACCCCTTACACCCCCTCTCTCCCAACACCCCTCTACCCCTTAAACCCCTCTACCCCTTACATCCCTCTGCCTCCTACACTCCCTCTACCCACTTACTCTTCCCCTCACACCTGCTCAACCCCCTACACCCCCTCTACCCTCTATATCTCCTCTACACCTTACACCCCCTCTACCCCCTACACCCCCTCTACCCCTACAGCCCTCTACCCCTTACATCCCCTCTACCCCCCTCTACCCCTTACACCCCCTCTACTCCCTACACCCCCTCTACCCCTACACCCCTCTACCCCTACACCCCTCTACCCCCTACGCCCCTCTCCCCCTACACCCCCTCTATCCCTTGCACCTCCTATACCCCCTCTACCTCCATACCCCCCTCTACCCCTTATACCCCCTATACCCCCTCTACCCCTTACACCCCTCTGCCTCCTACACCCCTTCTACCCTTTACACCCCCTCTTCCCCTCACACCTGCTCAACCCCCTACACCCCCTGTACCCCTTACACCCCCCACCCCTTACACCCCCCATCTCTTACACCCCCTCTTCCCCTCACACCTGCTCAACCCCTACACCCCCTGTACCACTTACACCCCTCTACCCCTCACACCCCTCTACCCCTACACCCCCTCTACCCCTTACACCTCCTATACCCCCTCTACCCCTTACACCCCTCTGCCTCCTACACCCCTTCTACCCTTTACACCCCCTCTTCCCCTCACACCTGCTCAACCCCCTACACCCCCTGTACCCCTTACACCCCCCATCTCTTACACCGTCTCTCCCCCAACACCCCTCTACCCCTTAAACCCCTCTACCCCTTACATCCCTCTGCCTCCTACACTCCCTCTACCCACTACAACACCCTCTACCACTTACTCTTCCCCTCACACCTGCTCAACCCCCTACACCCCCTCTACCCTCTATATCTCCTCTACACCTTACACCCCCTCTACCCCCTACACCCCCTCTACCCCTACAGCCCTCTACCCCTACACCCCTCTACCCCCTCTACACCCCCTCTACCCCTCACACCCCTCTACCCCTTACACCCATCTGCCTCCTACACCCCTTCTACCCTTTACACCCCCTCTTCCCCTCACACCTGCTCAACCCCCTACACCCCCTGTACCCCTTACACCCCCCACCCCTTACACCCCCCATCTCTTACACCGTCTCTCCCCCAACACCCCTCTACCCCTTAAACCCCTCTACCCCTTACATCCCTCTGCCTCCTACACTCCCTCTACCCACTACACCCCCTCTACCCCTACACACCCTCTACCACTTACTCTTCCCCTCACACCTGCTCAACCCCCTACACCCCCTCTACCCTCTATATCTCCTCTACACCTTACACCCCCTCTACCCCTTACATCCCCTCTACCCCTTACACCCCCTCTACTCCCTACACCCCCTCTACCCCTTACACCCCCTCTACCCCTTACACCCCTCTACCCCCTACACCCCCTCTGCCCCTTACACTGTCTCTCCCCCTACACCCCTCTACCCCTTAAACCCCCTCTACCCCCTACACCCCTCTACCCCTCACACCCCCTCTACCCCTACACCCCTCTACCCCCTACACACCCTCTACCCCCTACACCCCCTCTACCCCCTACACCCCCGCTACCCCTTACACACCCTCTACCCCCTCTACCCCTACTCCCCCTCTACCCCTTACACCCCCTCTACCCCTTAAACATCCTCTACTCCTTACATTCCCTCTACTTCCTACACTCCCTCTGCTCCCTACACCCCCTCTAGCCTTTACAGCCCCTCTACCCCTACACCCCTCTACCCCTTACACCACCTCTACCCCCCTCTACCCCTTACACCCCCTCTACCCCCTACAACCCCTCTACCCCTCACACCCCCTCTACCCCTACACCCCTCTACCCCCTACACCCCCTCTGCCCCTCTCCCCCTACACCCCCTCTACCCCCTACACCCCCTCTATCCCTTGCACCTCCTATACCCCCTCTACCTCCATACCCCCCTCTACCCCTTATACCCCCTATACTACCCCTTACACTCCCTCACACCCTTACCACCCTCTCTACCCCCTAACCCCTTCTACACCTTACACCCCCGCTACCCCCTACACCCCCTCTACCCCTTCAGCCCTCTACCCCTTACATCCCCTCTACCCCCCTCTACCCCTTACACCCCCTCTACCCCCTACACCCCCTCTACCCCTCACACCCCCTCTACCCCTACACCCCTCTACCCCTTACACCCCCTCTACCCCCTATATCTCCTCTACACCTTACACCCCCTCTACCCCCTCTACCCCTACACCCCTCTACCCCCTCTACCCCTTACACCCCCTCTTCCCCTCACACCTGCTCAACCCCTACACCCCCTGTACCACTTACACCTCTCTACCCCCTACACCCCCTCTACCCCTCACACCCCTCTACCCCCTACACCCCCTCTACCCCTTACACCTCCTATACCCCCTCTACCCCCTATATCCCCTCTACCCCTTACACCCCTCTGCCTCCTACAGCCCCTCTTCCCCTCACACCTCCTCAACCCCCTACACCCCCTGTACCCCTTACACCCCCCATCCCTTACACCGTCTCTCCCCCTACACCCCTCTACCCCTTAAACCCCTCTACCCCTTACATCCCTCTGCCTCCTACACTCCCTCTACCACTTACTCTTCCCCTCACACCTGCTCAACCCCCTACACCCCCTGTACCCCTTACACCCCTCTACCCCCTCTACCCCCCCTACCCCCTATATCTCCTCTACCCCCTCTACCCCCCTCTACCCCTTACACCCCCTCTACTCCCTACCCTTACCCCCTCTGCCCCTTACACCCCCTACACTGTCTCTCCCCCTACACCCCTCTACCCCTCACA